>NC_081198.1:52513384-52660884 GCF_902713425.1 Acipenser ruthenus
GCATGGCGCAGGCCACCACAATGAGTTAAGAAGCTGTGACAGCTATACAGGCCTCCTCTGTTTGCAGGGAAGACCAGTGGAAAGGCAGGTTTGTGACGGTTTATGACAATGAAAGTTGGCTTTCACAGGACTTCACAGTGCACCATGAAGCTCACATGTGTTAAAGCACTGAGCATCATGCAGAACAGGCAATGAAGCAGGAGTCTTGCTTTCTGAATGTACTATCAGTGCACAATGATAACTAGCAGACAATACAGTTCAATTATTACACACTCTAACCTCGTCATTAAAAAGAGTATTTTGTTGTTTTAGTTTTAAACAAACTGATTATCTGTTCTGCAGTCTAAGTCCAGTCTTCCCTTACTGCAGTCCCTAGTCTATAATACAACCAAAGCCATTTCGGAGCGGTTCGTTTCTGTTTTTATTGTGTTTCCTAAGGTTAGAGACTACAAAGGAATGCTTTGTTCTCAGTATCTGGGATGAAAAGGAATTTTAAAAATCAATCCCAGCAAAGAAATGAAAATGCTCAAACAAACTGTGAGAGGTTGAAGCAGAGAGAAGGGCTACACTTGCCTGGCATGCTAAACAAATACAAGTTTTCTAAGTGTATGCCAGACTCAAAGTGCGGATTTAAATTGCCATATAAAACTGCCTGTGCACCCAACCCTCCCTCAATCCACCATTTGCCCCGTAAACACAGAGCAAAGTTCAGAGTCTAAGAACCGAGCAGGCTCCACGTTACCTCCGTCTTCCCTTTGCTTCGACAGGACCGCCTAGTGTCTTCGTCTGAGCCCCATTCCGTTGCCTAGGAAACCAAAATAAACCAAGAGACACGTGATGCCGTCTGTTTTGCATTGCGACTTGCCTACTATCTCCTCAAAGTGTTATCTAACGAAACATGCAAGACGGTATAGTCAAATAACACTAGCCTAACACTAACACTAACTCTCATTGTGGTTTGTTCACCTTGCTAACAGGAGAGAAGTGGCCCATGGTTTAAAGTGTGAGGTCCTGTACCAGACAGTGAGCAGAGAGAAACAGCCTGAATTTGCATGTCAATGCAAGTCATCATTGAAGTGGAGTATAGCACTGAAGGCACCCCTTCACCATACCCCAGAGAGTGCTATCTTGCATTAATTATGGATGCAACTCCAAGCAACACACATCTTAGTTCTGTATAGAGAGAGGCAGACAACTTGGCAAAGGAGTGCATGTCCCATTAAACATCAGTGTATTAGAAGCACACAGACACACTGGACTCCATTCTGTCTCATGGGTCTCGCAGTTCAAGTCCGTCTAAATCCTTGGACCCCTGCCCGCCCCCCCCCCCCCCCTTTCAATAGTTCAAGATGCCCACATCTGCTCCTGCAGTTGGCAGTGGATTTTTTACAGTGTTGTCATCTGCCCTCTGGCACAGCAATAAGATCTTGACTTAATAGCTTAACATCCACCAAAGAGGGCAACCACACGGACTCGGGGAGCATATGAGAATAAAGCACACGGACTCGGGAATCACATGAGAATAAAGCACACGGACTCGGGGAGCACATGAGAATAAAGCACACAGACTCGGGGAGCACATGAGAATAAAGCACACGGACACAAGTGGCAAAAAAAAAAAAAAAAATCAGGGGCTTTGGATTTGAACTGGCTGATTTTCTTTTCACAGAACAGGTTAAATGAACCAAATCGATTGCCTTACTTAGCTGTAGTAAAATAGAAGTCCATGCATTTTATACATGGTGCTGCGCCCTGCCATCTGAACAGAACTCTCTTCACACCCTCAGATACACTGCAAGTATTCAACGCTGCTTATTTTTTTCTTCTTTTTTTTAGCAAACACAAATTCCTCGGGGCCTATTTGTCTTCTCCTTTTCTGGCAACACTGTCAGCCCCCATTCATCACCATCACCAGCCCCCCCTCCAAAGTGCTATCAGATCCCACACACATTCAGCAGGCTTCACCCGAGCCAACCTTAGGGTTGTGCTCATCGGATTGCCTCAACTCAGACAATGCAAGCTTAGTTACATAGGGGCAACAAACAGTTATTTAACTTGAAACAGCATTGCCTAAAACATAGCAACTGAAGGAATATGCATTCTCGGACTCCAGAATGAGCGGACGTCGAATCTGTCTATTTAAAAAGACACACATTTACCAAATCTCCAAACATACATCACTGAAGCAATATTTGAAAATAAAAAGGCTTTGCTAACGATTTGATCAGCTAAAAGCCGTCTCAAGACGTTGGGAAGAAGCAGTACATTAATTCCACTGGTGCGTGTGCATCTTCATTGCAAATGACGGTCCTCTTCTCCCCTCTAACAGAACTACGGATATCCCTCCGAGCCCAGCGTTGTTTTGAGCCTATCGTACTTCTCCTGAGATTTGAGTTCACAACACCAACAACTTGTCAGAATAGCAGGTTTAACAACATGAAAATCAATTAAATACAGGTCACTGCAACTCTATAAGAGCTTCTGGAATAGTGCAAGCGCCACACTCTGAAGTTAGCAAGAATGCACACTGTAGCATAAAAACACATGAAACGCTCTGCAAGTCAGAAAGCCAGCATGCTTTTAAACTTTGCTTTCCAGCAAAACACTGCAGCAACCGGGAACTAGAAATGCCTATGACTGCTTTTCTTTGTAGCTTAAGAGTGTGTAGCAGGGTCAGCATTGCCACACATCTCAGGCTGGCACTACAGCACACCACTCTGACACAGAACAACTGTTTGGGTTTTTTGGTAACCAAGCGTTTTGTTGAACATTCCAGATGTCTTGGAAACAAGTAGGTACAACTCAAGGAATTTACTGTCAAATCTTCAAAAAAAAACTAATATGCATAATTATGGACTTGTCTTTTTCTGCACCCCTCAACAAATCTGCATTAAAAGAATCCTGTTTAAATGAAAGGCTGATGAAAGTGCAGCAGACCCGCCTCCAGCAGCAGAGAGACCCTCCATCCCTGTGGCCCCTCTCAAGGTCCCGAGCCCTCCCTGTTTGGTCCTTTAGCAGAGTCTCCTATTCAGAGAGGCAAAGCTCCCTTTCAGCCTCCTCCTGATAGATGTGACAAGACTCTCAATAGCTTTCCCCATTGCCCCGGAACACTGATCCCTACACAAGAGGGCTCAAAAAAACGCTTTTTATTTTGTTTTGTTTTTCCAGCAATGGAAAAAACATTAAAATAGAATCAATTTACCAGAGGCTCCCTCCATTCCACTGCTGCAGAATTTAACTACCAAGTTCTCTTTTAAAATGTACTTCTACAGTATTATCTGTCCTCATATACTTCTTTTGGAGTCACGCAGCTGCCCTCAGATGCATTCTAATTGATGGGAAGGTGAGGAAATTACTGGCCATTATCCTGAGGTAGGAGGTGGAGGGTGGGTTTAATTGTAATGCAGTTGAATGGTGAATGATTCCTCATTACACTCCCTGAGGCTACGTTTTTATCAGCTGGTGAGAAACAGACAGACCCCACAGCTATGCCTGACAGTCAAAGCTGTCCCTGGTTTAAATTGTTCAGACTTCCCCTGGAGAGGAGCTCCTCTGCACCTTCGATTCTTAGTAAGAAAACAAAAGTTATTTCACTAAACAGCAAAGTTATATTGCAATAATCAATAATGTAGATAGTCCCTGATCGATGTACGTGGGGGATGTTTGCTTTCTGAGATGCCTACTTTTATAGACATATTGGGGGGGGGGGGGGGGGGGGGGGTGGAGAATCCATGACATCAGGCTCATGTTCTGATCTGCTAGTTAACTATTAAAAAACAACAAAAAAAAGAAAGACACCCCAGAGCTTGTATCCCTCATTACAAAGGAGGCTTGATACAGCCGACAGGTCAGAGGTCAGCTGTTTTGGAAAGAGCGGTAACCTCTGACCCTACTCGGATTGTTTTCTCAGTCGCACGCTATTGTCTTCATCTGGATCTCCTCCATGACTTTAAAAAACTGAGCGGAGCGTGCCAGAGCCTGCAGGCTGCCAACACCTGGGTACCTTTTAAAAGAAAGAAAAGCAACTCAGCCAAAACACTCCAGTCCTGTCTACACAAGGTATGGGTCAGAGGAAGGGGGAGAGGAGGAGAGGGGAAGAGAGGAGGAGAGGAGGGAGAGGAGAGAGGAGGAGAGGGGAAGAGAGGAGGAGAGGAGGGGAGGAGGGAGAGGAGAGAGGAGGAGAGGGGAAGAGAGGAGGAGAGGAGGGGAGGAGAGAGGAGGAGAGGGGAAGAGAGGAGGAGAGGAGGGGAGGAGGGAGAGGAGAGAGGAGGAGGATTATTTAGCCAAAGGAAGGAAAGCTTAGTTTAAGAGGTCCAGCAAAATACAATCTTTAACAAGCAAAAAAAGATAAATCACTCCAACGTTCCAAGGGATTTGTGTTTTGTTTTCTGTGCGTGCCGTAGATTCAGTGAGTAACAGTCACCTGTTGAAAAGCACGCAGGCCAGCCAAACTGAAATTTAAAACAGAAAACTAGGAAACACAGTGCCGTGCAGAAAGCCCCTAATTAACTGGTCACGGTGCCTTCGTCATTCACTTTTTCTTGCTGGAAAGGACACCGATATTATAATACATTCAATCTGCTCCCATAGCCAACCACTGTGTTGGAAATAGTTTGAAATACAGACTGCATCCGTAGGAAGAATTCACTTTGCCAACATCAATCTCACTGTGCTGATTGCAGTGTTTACATTCCTGGGGTTCAGTGCTGGAGCGTTAGCAGGAGGGAGGGAGTGCGGGAGTGTACAGGAGTCTGTCCAGCTCTTCATACTCCGGTACAGTGCTAACACACTCACACTTTTTCATGAATTCCTTCACACTCTTATTCAGGCAGAGAGCATATATCTGTATAATGTGAAATAATGTATAATGTGACATCTTGTAACAATTGTAAGTCGCCCTGGATAAGGGCGTCTGCTAAGAAATAAATAATAATAATAATAATATGGGGGAGTTGAACTTCAGGAACAGCGCAGCACCAAACACTACAGTTACAGCAGCATTATTATTTCAACGTACCGTTTTAAACATACATTCAAAATAGCAACACTGTTTCAAAGTCAGAGTCAATTCAAAATACAGGTTGGGAGCACATCTTTTTTTAGTACTTGTAATTGAAACGGTATTTACTTTACGTATCAGGGTGCTAGTTTTGAAACAGTAGGCTTACTGTGTAATAGCACCCGTCTTGTATGTGTAATTATCAACGAAGCGGAAACGACCACCACCTGAACTCTTATACATCACGCAGGAAGGAAGTTCTCCCAGCAGTCTCATCTTTCCCAGTCCAATAGCTTGACCAGGACCAACCTTGGTCAGATTAAGAGGTAATGAAGAGGTCAGATCATTCGGATTTCCCTCAGAATGATAATACTGCTTTCAAGCCGTCGGAACACGCACGCGTTAAACTTTCTGCAGCTCCAATTCATTTGAATAATCAATCTTTAATGTCCTCTTGTAGCCTTAGCCTCTGCAGAATAGTGATTAAATGATTACCCTATAACAGGCTGTGTCACACTCAATAACTCAGTCTGTAACACGTCCTGTTACTAAAATGAAAACGTACCTACAGTGAAACAAGAAAGCCAACCAGCCCTGCTCCCAGCTGACCTACTAAACTGCAGAGTGTTTAAGCCCTTTCCTCCGAGAAGGCAGTACATCTCAATACTAAACTGCAGAGTGTTTAAGCCCTTTCCTCTGAGAAGGCAGTACATCACAATACTAAACTGCAGAGTGTTTAAGCCCTTTCCTCTGAGAAGGCAGTACATCACAGTTCCTGTGTATTCAATACAGCATTCTCTCCAGCAGACCCAGATTTACACGCCTGGTGGAACTACATTATAAAACAGTCCTGGAGCCTTGCTGGGTCAAATGGCTTATTCTCATTCCAAACTTTCCTTATGAGAAGAAAAAGGCGGCAAATAAGAGGAATGAGTTTGACTTTCACCGCAAACTGCTGAGCTGAGCTCTACAGGGTGCCAGCATTTCTGCCCAGTGTTTTCACTTGGCCAGTAGCAGTCATGGCTCAAAACACATGCTTCATTCCTTCACGGTGCAGTGCTCTGGCACTCTCCACTAACTCACAAAGCACATGCACTCTCTGGTCCTGATGCAGGCACCGTACCAATCAACACTTTTTCCTTATCACAATAACACATCAAACCACTTTCCCCCTTCTCTGGAAAGATATATGGGCACAAATCAATCTCAATAGAAAAAAAAAAGTGTTTAAAAATAATAATATAAAATATGGGAAGATGCATAGCGGAGCATACCTGTATAAGCGAGATATTGAAGAGACTCAGTTTGAAGAGGTAGTTTCTGTAAGATAAAAAGCAAAAGAATACGGGTTAGTGATAAATACATTCTGTTTGATTAACCTTAAGGAACTCATTTCAATGCGTTTCTACAGATGAAGTTTATTTATTTATTTATTTATTATAATAAATTGCAGTTGCAGTGTTTTAAAGTTTGAAAGCCTTGTGTTGTATTACCTCGCTCCTACTATCAGTTGATTTCTATTGATGTCCAGTGCTAGTTGGGAGTAGTCCTGAACTCCTGCAAAACTGAAACTAGAAACCCAGGGCCTCAACGCTGCAAGAAAAAAAAAGAGACGAGAGAGAGAGAGAGAGAGAGAGAGAGAGAGGAGTTACCAAGGTGTTTTGAAGCAAACAGCAACAAATGCTCAGCAATCCGTTTTCTAGGAAGCACATGGTTTACATGGTTGGAGTCAATTCTGTTATGATTCCAAGCGTTTTTGATCTTGTTACAACCATCAGACAGATTGAGCTTCTCACAGCTTTCCTGTGTTTGGATGTACCAACACTCATGGGAGGTGGGGGGTGGGGGGGGGGGATGGACTGAAAGAGCCATCGCTGAACCAAAGCAGCCTTGCAATTCAAAGTGAAATCATCGTAACCAAAGCAGCTTTGTAATTCAAAGTGAAATCATCGTAACCAAAGCAGCCTTGCAATTCAAAGTGAAATCATTGTAACCAAAGCAGCCTTGCAATTCAAAGTGAAATCATCGTAACCAAAGCAGCTTTGTAATTCAAAGTGAAATCATCGTAACCAAAGCAGCCTTGCAATTCAAAGTGAAATCATTGTAACCAAAGCAGCCTTGCAATTCAAAGTGAAATCATCGTAACCAAAGCAGCCTTGCAATTCAAAGTGTGATATCGTAACCAAAGCAGCCTTGCAATTCAAAGTGTGATATCGTAACCAAAGCAGCCTTGCAATTCAAAGTGTGATATCATAACCAAAGCAGCCTTGCAATTCAAAGTGTGATATCATAACCAAAGCAGTCAGCTTTGTTCCTTCGGCTCCACTCTGAGCGGTGGGATATGTGACAGAAAGACAATTATTCTTGGTGGTAAATCTCCCTTCCGACCTGTGAGGGTGCTAAGTAACGGGAACAGAGTACCCTGGACTGTTTGGCCTGACAATTCATTCCCAGGGTTAAAAGGAAGTCGGTCATCAAGAAAGGTGGTGGAGCTTCGGTGCACTAACTCATCGACCCGGAAGGGAAATGATGTGGCAGCCATGGATTGGAGGAGCGGCTGCAATCGTTTACCAAGGGGTCATGCATGACGGTACAAATAGGGGTCAAAGTGACGTGATCGGTTCCTTTGGTCTGGTTAAGGAAGGACCTGGAAGGACCATTGTTGTGAAACGTATCGGGAGTGCTTTGTTTGTTTGTCTCTAATTGTTACTTGTTTATTGTTATTAGTAGATGGCTAAACACGTCCGGAGCTGTGGCCAGAGGCCAGCACTAACCCGGACAACATAAACTGTATTAGCTTCACAAGCACTATTTCTATAAACTTTCAATGCATTTCTGTTCACTTTTTGAACTCACAGAAGTGACATGAACTCACTTAACCGATTAAGGCCTACTAGCAGGTGCTGCTCAATCCTGTAAGATAACAAAGTGATGGTGTGAATGCTCTAGCCACGGAGAATAGGTCTGCCTTCACTCAGACAGTAACCTGACCTTGAACTAAGGGTTTGCATTGTATGCATTTATGAGGTATTTTACTTTGCGAAGTGCAAGGGGCTGATTATGCACAGGAGTCCCGGCACTTTGTAAAACTTGGGATGCAGTTCAACATCGCATGCAAGAAAGACGAATAGAAATCTCTATGAAAACGTGCCCAAGGGAGCTTCATGCTGATCTTCAATGTGATGGATGAGAATGCAGATTTAATCAATACGGGAAGCTAGAACAATGCATTAGTAACCAGCTCTGCTTGAAGATGGGGGGTGCCGGAGTGCCTCGTGCAAATTCCAGGCCAATAAATCATAACCCTTTATTACTCGCTGGACAGAATTAAAACAGGCTTTGTGTTCAATACAACAAACCCACTGAACAGCTCCCGAGGGCACAGATATTTAATGGTTGGCGGACTCTCACAAACACTTATTTGAATTAAAGTCGCTGGACTGAATAAATTATATATACTGTATATATTAGGGATGTAAATATCGTTTAATAAAAAATCAGTTTAAACTATTTGATTTCTATCGGTTAACTGTTTAACAGTAGTTACACCGTCACACTAAATCCCCTTTAAATAAATACCCTTTCCACATACTGTATATTAAGACTTTGTCATGCATTGACATTTGTTTACCAAACATTTGCATCACGATTGTAAGTTGATTGCATCACGATTGTAAGTTGATTGCATCACGATTGTAAGTTGATTGCATCACGATTGTAAGTTGATTGCATCACGATTGTAAGTTGATTGCATCATGATTGTAAGTTAATTGCATCATGATTGTATCACATTGAAGATGTGTGTACTGGTACACCTTTCTAAGTTTCTAGTATCTCGTTCATAATTAATCTCGATCCACTACAGGGGACACTGTAGTTGTTTTTGTTTTTTTTACAGATTCTCTATGCAGCAGAAGTGCTACAGTAAAAGAAAAAATGGCAAATGGTGCATTCACTACAGAAAAGCAACAAATTAAGTGTAGGTCTGAACTACAATAGTAAGTTGAAACGTTCACATTATTTATTTAGAATTTCCCCAAACATCACAGATTGTACAGAAAATCTATTCTGAAAAGAAGGCAGTCTCCTAATGCAGTAGTCCTGCACAATTAACCCAACATGCACAAGTAGATTGAAATGTGTGCTTTCATGCCTGCTGCTTATGGAACGGTACATTTGCTAATACGAGTTTCTCAAGGCCTTGGGTCCCTGGGTTGTATCTGATTATTACAGAGTACATTATGAAAACAGGCTAAGGAATCAACTGCAGAATTGTAATGACAAATCTTAGCCCTGGAGCTCCAGTGCTGGTATAGGAAGCTGTGAGGCTGTGAACACGCCGGCCCCACACACAGCTTCACGGAGGTGGACCAGCTGAAGCATTCCTGGAGGCATGGCATGTTTCATCTTACAGTGCAAATGTACCAATGCCTGCGCAAGCAGCACAGCTGGAGAGGCTTACAATCCTGCATCTGGTTCCATGACCCGGCATCTCCTCATGCTAATGACAGCAGTGAGTACACAGCACTGATTACGATTCACTCACCGTGTCTGATCTTTACTACAGGTAGGAGCTCAATAATATAGGACTTCAAAGGGCTTGCACTACTGCCTGGAACGCACTCTCATCTTCCATGAACTCACAACACGATCCGTCTTCCAGCAATGCCACGAGGGAGGCTTTCTTTCAAGCAGGCACAGCTTGGGCAAGTGTTTGCATGCACACAGTTTAACAAGCCTGCCCTGGGAGAAGAAGAGTACTTTCTCTAGGAGCAAGACGGACCTCACTTTCCAAACCCATGTAAACCCTTAGCCTCTCTAAGAGGCAGCCTGCCAGCATGGAAAGGACAGCCTGCTACAATGCCAATGCGAAAGTGACCAGCGTCCCCAAGAAATAATCAAAGAGGCCATCCAATGGAGGGATCGTCACAGATAACAAATCAACCCACAAGCAAACAAGCGGCGTCCCATCTCACTGCCAAGCCACGCCACGCAGCCCCTTATCAGATACAATGTTACAAAAGCATTAGCGTTGTTATCATTGGCTAATTAGATCATTTAAATCATACTGGGTTTGAACTTGTGCCAGCTGTTCCCATTACCCCTGCCAATTAGCAGTCTTTAGGAAGACTTTTTCAAGAATATAAATCTATTGCAGCACTTCTTCCCAGGGATAAAGAGGCAAGCCTTTTTAATCTTGGAAAAGGACAGATTGAGATAACAACTGTATCTCATTAGAAATGCTGTCGAAATAGCACTCAAAAAATGAATGAAAGTATTAATATACCATACTCACTGGTGCTTCTTTATCAGCCAAACCTGGCTCCCAAGCATTTTTATTTCCAACTCTCAAGGTACATTGCTATTGTCTTGCGGTGAATTGATAAATATAACTGTATATTTGGTCAACGGCACGATATGCAGTATTACAGATCTGTTACAGAATCGCTATGAAAAAATTAAATCATGTTTAAGCAAAAATATTTAGTTTTTTATAAGAATCCAACAGTCATATAAAGTCATCGATATTATGCTTCAATGCCCTGGCCATGGTAATACAAAGACAATGCTACAAACAGGATATGACAGCACCTGGAAGGCTCCTATCACTTCTGGCAAGTCTCTCAGCCTCATGGCAGCTGGTTATGCCCAGTGGAGCGCCCAACACACAGTCAAAGTGACCCAGTTGTGGTTCAGATAACGCTGAGATGGATGGTGGCTGGCACACTATAGCAAGCCTCAGGGTACCGTGAGAGGGACAGGGAGGAGTAAGGAAACAGAACTCCTTGACAACATGCAGAATGCACAACACCTGTTTCGTCTTACTGAGGAGAATAGAAATAAAAACAAGAGGATGTGAAACCACAGCAGGCTTCCTATTTCTTGTTGATAATAGACAGTACTGTTGCACAAAGGACACATTGTGATGAAATCTATACTTCGTATACCCCTGGGATAGCACTTTTGAGACCAGCATATACCCAGTGGTCTCGTCAAGCGCTCTCTACAGGATTAATGTTATAAAAAACTTTGTACACTTAAAGAACATAAGAAAGTTTACATATGACAGGAGGCCATTCGGCCCATCTTGCTTGTTTGGTTATTAGTAGCATATTGATCCCAGAATCTCATCAAGCAGCTTCTTGAAGGATCCCAGGGTGTCAGCTTCACCAACATTACTGGGGAGTTGGTTCCAGACCCTCAGTTCTCTGTGTAAAAAAGTGCCTCCTATTTTCTGTTCTGAATGCCCCTTTATCTAATCTCCATTTGTGACCCCTGGCCCTTGTTTCTTTTTTCAGGTCGAAAAAGTCCCCTTCTAAAACAGCTTTGCCTGGCAGTATCATTAATGTTTGTTTTCAGCATTTATTTAACTCCGCTGCATGGCACTGTTCTATTTGTCATGAATGAGAGATGAACTGCAGCAGTGACTTCAGAACCTGTCATTGTTAAACTGCACAGCCAGCCCGGATTGCCAGGCCATGACTGACATGTGCTTGGGTTTGCAGTCAGCCCATGTTAGTTAGCAGGCTTGCTGCCCTCACCCTGGTAGGAGACGACGGGGTGGACTCTCCTGGAACACTCCTCGTCGGGAGATGGAAGGGGATGCTGGGAGGCAGCGAGATGAATGCTCAGGAAAAGGAGAAGACCAGGCATAGACAGGGACACGGCCTCCAGCCGTGACACAGCCATGGTGAAAGGGCCGTCCAGTCAACTAGCTGCCAAGGTAGGCCCTGGGGAGACACCTGAGGAAACAAAAACAACAAACAAACAAAAAAAAATACTGTGGACATCTGCCGCAAAATTACACGTAGGCTTTCAAAATGAATTCATCAACATTTTTTTTTATTTTGTATTTTTTCCCCAGACGTACACATGCATAGACAGCACAATATGTACTGCAGCATTCTAGAAAGCAGTCCACGACACACACTGTTTTAGATAGAGATTTCGATTGGTGGGGCTCTAGGGCAGAAAGTGAATCCTCAATGTTGTGCTCATGGTTACAGGCTGATCCACAGTGAACACGATGGAGGCCTGCCAAAACTAAACACGTCCTGAGCCTAACCACCACAGTGATACCCACAAAACTAAACACACCCTGAGCCTAACCACCACAGTGATACCCACAAAACTAAACACATCCTGAGCCTAACCACCACAGTGATACCCACAAAACTAAACACATCCTGAGCCTAACCACCACAGTGATACCCACAAAACTAAACACACCCTGAGCCTAACCACCACAGTGATACCCACAAAACTAAACACACCCTGAGCCTAACCACCACAGTGATACCCACAAAACTAAACACATCCTGAGCCTAACCACCACAGTGATACCCACAAAACTAAACACATCCTGAGCCTAACCACCACAGTGATACCCACAAAACTAAACACACCCTGAGCCTAACCACCACAGTGATACCCACAAAACTAAACACATCCTGAGCCTAACCACCACAGTGATACCCACAAAACTAAACACGTCCTGAGCCTAACCACCACAGTGATACCCACAAAACTAAACACATCCTGAGCCTAACCACCACAGTGATACCCACAAAACTAAACACACCCTGAGCCTAACCACCACAGTGATACCCACAAAACTAAACACATCCTGAGCCTAACCACCACAGTGATACCCACAAAACTAAACACACCCTGAGCCTAACCACCACAGTGATACCCACAAAACTAACACACCCTGAGCCTAACCACCACAGTGATACCCACAAACACCCTGTACAGAATACATCAGTAACAAGCTGTATGATATGACCAGAAACTGAAATGAAACAGCTTCAGCCAGGTAGATCCAGGTCCTGTCGAACGCCTCTCATCACTCCAAACAGCACAGACATGTGTATGACTGCATCGCCCTTTTCATATGAAATGCTTAGCGCAAATAAATGAAAGCTTTCCTGCCATCTGGCTGCTTCACTTAATAGTTCTAGTTTATATATGTGATCCATCCCACAACTCAAATCACATGACATGAACCCAGCTCCTGATCCCATCCCAACAACTCAAATCACACGACATGAACCCAGCTCCTGATCCCATCCCCACAACTCAAATCACACGACATGAACCCAGCTCCTGATCCCATCCCAACAACTCAAATCACACGACATGAACCCAGCTCCTGATCCCATCCCAACAACTCAAATCACATGACATGAACCCAGCTCCTGATCCCATTCCCACAACTCAAATCACATGAGAGAACCCAGCTCCTGATCCCATCCCCACAACTCAAATCACATGACGTGAACCCAGCTCCTGATCCCATTCCCACAACTCAAATCACATGACATGACATGAACCCAGCTCCTGATCCCATCCCCACAACTCAAATCACATGAAGAGAACCCAGCTCCTGATCCCATCCCCACAACTCAAATCACATGAAGAGAACCCAGCTCCTGATCCCATCCCACAACTCAAATCACATGACATGAACCCAGCTCCTGATCCCATCCCCACAACTCAAATCACATGACATGAACCCAGCTCCTGATCCCATCCCACAACTCAAATCACACGACATGAACCCAGCTCCTGATCCCATTCCCACAACTCAAATCACATGACATGAACCCAGCTCCTGATCCCATCCCCACAACTCAAATCACATGACATGACATGAACCCAGCTCCTGATCCCATCCCCACAACTCAAATCACATGACATGAACCCAGCTCCTGATCCCATCCCCACAACTCAAATCACATGACATGAACCCAGCTCCTGATCCCATCCCCACAACTCAAATCACATGACATGACATGAACCCAGCTCCTGATCCCATCCCCACAACTCAAATCACATGACATGAACCCAGCTCCTGATCCCATCCCCACAACTCAAATCACATGACATGACATTAACCCAGCTCCTGATCCCATCCCACAACTCAAATCACATGACATGAACCCAGCTCCTGATCCCATCCCCACAACTCAAATCACATGACATGACATGAACCCAGCTCCTGATCCCATCCCCACAACTCAAATATCCACTAGCCCTGCATTCCACACACACCCAGCACATTTCAATTCTAAAGCTGCAGTTGCTCGAGTCCCCAGGGTGGAAATCGACTTAATTTTATGGTTGCGTAAGAGAAAGGTGTCAGTTCACTTGCATTCCTTCTGTTTGGGCCATAAACAGGTAATGGCAAAAAATATGTTTTTTAAAATAAGGAGCTGTACCTTAAGATGGATGGCTGTTCTTCTGAAACCCAAAGGAGTCTACCCCATTATACCTTAATGCAGTTCTCATCTGAATCAATTAGATAACCTGATTAAATTCAATAATCCACCAGGGACTGCTGGTCATAGATCAGGTATTCTGGAACAGAAAAGGCATTTTAAAATAATGGCTACATGCTGAGGCTTATTAGTTTTTTTTTTTTTAAATCACGTATGTATTTGGGACAGCAAAAGAGAAGTTCTCCCTTAAACTCAAGCAAGTTTTCCTTTTTTCTTCATCAGTAGAAACTCACCCAAGCTAATTATTTTTGATTGCTCAGCTCATTAAAATGGGAGAAAAAAAAATCACAAGTGGATGATTAAAAAACCAAGGCAGGAATATAAGTGTCTATTAATCAGCAGCACACTTGCCTTGCTAGACCCAGTCATTATCGCTAATGCAATCTGAATAGTAAGCACACACCTGCGCAGGGACGACAGTCTGTTAATCAGCAGCACACTTGCCTTGCTAGACCCCATCATTATCACTAATGCAACCTGAATACTAAGCACACACCTGTGCAGGGACGACACAGTCTGCATGTTGGCAAGAAACGCTCAACAGCTGTTCTAGTTTATATAGGTTTCTAAATCAGATACATTGTTTTGCAAACATGAATTTCGAGTTCCGCTGCACCCCAGACCAAGCTGAACAAGAATAAAAAAGGGTTATGCTGGTAAACTAGAGAACAGTACGGCTAAATCTCACAATGTAGATTCTTCTTTGCTTTTTCAGTGATTTTTCTCCAGCTACACACACTAACATTGTACTGCTAATAAACACACAAACACATAATAAATCCCTCCCCCCCCCCCCCCCCCCCAAGAAAATCATCTAAAAAACACAACAGCACAATTCTAAATGTTAAATATTAAGAGCTAACCAGAGTAGCGCCAAGTCTTTCCCTCTCGATGTACTGGATTCAAAATCTCACACACACACACACACACACACACACACAAACACACACTACAAAACTGAATAGCAACTCAGAAACTTACACTGCAAAACCCAAACCTAACAAAATAAATAAATAAATAAATAAATAAAAATAAATAAAAACAAACTAGAAAAAAAATTATAAATCAATAATAATCATCATAATTATGCTTTTTACCTGCACTGCATATTTCGTGAATAGCTTTCTAGGATTGTACTTTACTGCACAGACTTTCAGCCTCTGTGAGAGACTCCACAATGTGTTACTCCATCTGTGTGTGTGGGGGGGGGGGGGGGGGGGGAGAGAGATCCAGGTTCTTTTCAACAGGAGACTCTGTCCCACCCCTAATCTGAAGCGCAGAGAGGGAGGGAGGGAGGAGTGAGGCAGACAGACAGACTTCCCTCCCCAACCTCACAAACACACACTCTCTCTTATAATGACCGTTAACTTTTTCTCCAGCCACCTATTGACTCCACTGGCATTCATTCAGACTGCTGGCAGAAATGGTCATCATTAATTTACCATGCAGAATTTCTCTCAATACTTCACAAAGTCTCACAAAAGTCTATTTGGGAATAGAGCAATATAATCCAAGCCCCTTTCACTGGGATTGCTGTGCAGATGTGGGCTGCACACACTCCAAGAGATTTTTGACATTTTGACACCCGGTGTCACAATGTGCCTTTAGAAAGCTCGCTTCAATGGCTGGTATTTTTATGAACAATGTGCTAGAATGGCTGTGAATAGGTCACACTGAAACGTCACATGGAAACAGTGACTCTTGCCAACATCTCAGGGAATTGTATGTTTTTGAACCTTATGTCTTGACAACCTAAAATAAGGAATTATCGACCAATTAACATAACAATCTCAAACTCCCATAAATAAAAAAACCCAACAGTCAGTCTGAAATAATGTTCTGGAAGCGTTCTGGAAGCAGTTGTTTCATCATCATTGTCTTCTTAGTTCCGGAACTCAATTGAAGCACCAGCTTGGAACGTTGAGCCCCAGTGTGAGCCACTCAATACATTGAGCTGCAGAAACACTCTGGCATTGACACAGTTATTGAAATGTTTTAGGAGAACTTCACAAGAGCCCAAGACTGTGAAAAACGTTCCCGAAAAGCTCAAGTAGTACAGCAAATCCGCAGAATTGAATCACTAAATCAATCTTTATTTTATATAGCACCTTTCATAGAGGACCACCATCACAAAGCGCTTTACAAGATGCAGTAACAACAAGAAAATCTATAATACCTTAAATACAGAGACATGCATAATATATGATACAGTGAAACAAAAAAAATGCGTAATACATTAAATACAGTGGAAAGTGCATAATATATGATAATAGCATAATACATGAAATAGTAGCAGCAACACAGCAGCTAATAGCAGATATCAGGTTTAAAGAGCATGGAAAGCAAGAGGGGACAGGTGGGTCTTGAGAGTTGATTTTAAAGCGAGCGACGGTAGGAGCATCACACACCAAAGCTGGGAGAGAGAGAGTAGGAGCCATAAAGCTAACGAGCATTCTCCAATTGTGGTGCACTTTTGCTTGGGGATAACAAGCAGGCCAGTGTCGGAGGACCTCAGCTTGCTGTCAGGGACATCGGGTCAGCAGGTTGAGGAGGTACTCGGGACCTGTGTGATGAAGGGCATTGTAGGTGAGCAGGAGAGTTTTGAAAATAATCCGGAACTTTACAGGTAGCCAGTGCAGCTGGGCAAGACGGGGGCTGTTTTTACATCTGATAAGGATCCTGTCAGCGGCATTCTGGACTAGCTGCAGTCGGTTTATGGTGCATGCCGGGAGACCGCCATATAGAGAGTTGCAGTAGTCGAGTCGAGAGGAGACAAATGCATGACAAAGTATCTCCGCATCCGGGAGGGAAAAGGTAGGGACGGACTTTGGAGATGTTTCAAAGATGGTAGAAGGAAGATTTGACCACGGAGGAGATGTGGGCATCAAAGGAGAGGTTGCTGTCAAGAAGTACACCAAGGCTTTGTACTGTGGGGAAGGCAGCAGCAGCAGACAGTTTCTGAGGTTCAGGGCAGCTATATTGAGATTCTTAAGTTGAGTTTTAGATCATACTAGGAGTTCAGATTTGCTAGTATTCAGCTGAAGAAAATTGGCCGACATCCAGGCCTCAATATCTTGAATGCAAGCCGAGAGCTGGACCATGGCAGAGGGGCTACCAGGGTCAAGTTTTAATAGAGCTGGGTGTCATCAGCATGGGAGTGAAACATGAGGCTGTGTTGGCAGAGGAGGTGACTCAAGGGAAGCATGTAGATAATCCAGCTCAAGTGACTAGGTTTGCAACGTCACTGCGGCCAGCACAGAAAAAAGAGACTGCATGCGTCCAGATAGGTAAGAGGACATCCAAGAGAGACAGGTTCCAGAGCTTCCAGCATACTTCTGAAGGCGGTCAAGAAGAATCCCATGATCTATGGTGTCAAAAGCAGCTGTTAGGTCAAGGAGGACAAGCACAGAGGGAGCAGGAAGCAGAAGATCATTCACAATCTGGAGCAGAGCAGTTTCAGTACTGTGATGTGGCCGGAAACCAGACTATAGAGATTCAAGCAGATTGTTATCCATGAGATGTTTCATCAGCTGACTGGCTACAGCCCTTTCGAGAGTTTTTGAGAAAAAAGGGAGATTGCAGATGGGACGGAAATTAGATAAGTCAGCCGGGTCGAGGGAGGGTTTTTTGAGTACCGGTGTAACTTGGGCAAGCTGAAGGGAAGCAGGAACCGAGCCAGAGTCCAGGGACAGGTTGAGAGTGTGCATAATGGAGGGAGCAAGATGAGAAGCAGAGAGACGGACAAGGTTAGTCGGCCAGGGGTCCAGGGGGCACGTGGCAGTAAGCTGGAAACATCAGCAACGGAGAGAGGAGAGAAGGAGGAGAGGGCAGGAGGGGCAACTGGAGGAGCGTCAAGGTGGTCAAGCAGTAAACTGGGTTTGTGGTGTGACAGCGTAGAATAGATATTGACGATTTTGATCCGAAAGAAAGAGGAGAAATCATGACAAGTAAGAGAGGAGGATGGACAGGAGACGGATCTGTCGGTGGCTGGATGTAGGATTTGGTCAATGGTCTTAAGAGAACATTGGGTTTACTGTGACGACCTCCACTTGCGCTCAAGCTTGCGGCAGGCAGACTTAAGCACTCGGAGTTCGAGGGTGTACCATGGGCAGTTTTCGATCTTTCTTGACAGTTCTGGTTGTAAGCGGGGCAGCAGTGTCAATGATACGAGTAAGGGTGGCGTTGTAACAAACACAACTTGATTAATACTGCCAGTGCCACAGTTTGACAATACCAGATGCACTGTTTTTAATGGAAACAGGATTGGTCTAAAAAGGAGAATCAGACACTGTCCCAACAGCAGAAGCAAGTACAATCTCCAAACACCGCTGCTTGCTTGCTTTCTTTGACCACTATGTTTTATATGGCTCTCCATCCAGGCTTTCTTGTAAGACTTGTATTGCTTTCTAGTGGTAATTTGCTGCTCCAGAATCTGACTGCTATTGTTTTGCCAGTGGCCTCCGTTATGGTTTCTTTGACTGATCCAGGGTCAGCCCCTCCCCCATGCTAAGCTAATCTAAAGGGTCTGGCATGCTGCTACAAGCATTGCTCCAGGCACCCCCAATCCTGGTGCTGTCAGCTTCCATTACTTTCATTGTATCGTTTCAATTCAAAAGATTGAAGTTGATAAACAGAATGTTCCTTAACAAAACAAAAAGAAAAGAGAAATAACAAAACAAAAAGAAAAGAGAAATACCCAATTGAATGTACAATCCCTTGGTTACAGCTCTACAGACCTTTAAAAACACTCAGTCTTTTGTACATATATACTGAGCACACAGTCTCTATCTGGGATAGAATTACTGCACAAAGGAAGATAGATAATTAGTACAAGTCTAATCCATTCTCAATTCTTTGAAGCATTAGAATAACGACCTGCGAAGGCTTTGAAGAACAGTTATCGACCAACACTTTAGAAACAATCAAAAAACAAAGATAACGAACTTCAGCCGGCCGGGTGAACCTCACTGGAGGACGTGCTTGAATTGGTGGAAGACATCCAGGGTTCTGTTGGGACATGTGTGCGTTATTCACTAAACAAGTTCAGAAAGCGCTCCCTCCATGAATCCAAGATTGAACAAAGTTATCTCCCATGTTTAGACTTGGGATTAATTCCTGGCGATGAAGCCAGCCAGGCTGGAATTGCAAACGCATTGTGTGAAGAACTACACAAGAGAACTGTGGGGAGACGGGTTTCTAGAATGACTTTAGGCTTCAGTTAATCTAGTCTTAATTCTCATTTGCTGCCACAGATTTCCATGTAAATGGGTGATTTTTGGCCCACATGTGGCGGGGACTGCGAGCCAAAGCCATGGGGAATTCTGTCCACGCATTCAGCTGCTGGTCTGCTATAAACTTTTCATTACAGCGTTAATTAAGACTGAACAGAGAGATACTGGGATACAACTTGAGTGAGTTAAAACTTAAACATTTGAATATTGGAACGAAGAAGAGAGGGCAAATGTCTTTAACAGCCATGGATATTTTTTAAGCAATTCATACATTAAAATAATAGTAATAGACTTGGACTTATTTTTGTATATATATATATATATATATATATATATATATATATATATATATATATATATATATATATAATTATCTAGAATTAAAAATAAATAAAACTAAAAACGAAAACAAAAGAAAATGCCACTTGGTTCAGTTTTTACAAGTTGCTATAAAGAGTCGAAGAATTACATTTATATATATATAGGCTTTAAAAGTGTTCTATATTCCATAACACAAGGGTTCTAGATTCCATAACACAAAGGTTCTATATTTCATAACACAAAGGTTCTATATTTCATAACAACGGGTTTTGGATTAACAATCCAAAAATGTCATGCCCTTGCAGAGTTAATTGCAATGGGAAAAGCAAAAGGTGAAGGCCAATAAAAACAGTGTTGGCTGGATGTAAGAAGCGGGCAGGTCTTACACCAACTGTTATTAATCCTGCCTCCCGACAGCTCCCCAACCCTGGACTCCATCAGCAAGCGGTCACTGCTGCGACCTCAGGGGCAGGCCTGGGATTGAAACCTCTCAGTCAGCTCCAGATGTTTTTATAGCAGGAGACTGGGGCCGGCTGGATTCAATCAGCACAGAAAACATTGAATGCATGTCCTGCTACCTAACCTAGCGAGCACAGTTTGCATCAAACCAAATGATCATGTTGACCTGATCATGTTTTTGATTTCTAATCCTGAAGAACTTTGAACTGCCCCAATTTGTGCGCCAATGCTCAACTTCCTGATCTACAACCCCCTCTCATACACGCACACGGACACTCTCCACCTGAACAAACACACACACACTTTTTTCCATCTGCATACACACTTTCTCATCAATTACAGTATGTGGTTAATGACATCACAATCACATTAACAGAGTTATATAGAAATAAATGAGTGAAGTTGCCATGACATCCAATGTCTTTAAGTACCTCCTTGTTTTCAAATACACTTTCCCTTGATGAAGGTCTGTTAAACATACTGAAACGTTGGGAAGTTTACTGTTTTGAGCAAAGTGTAGAGTTGATTCACCCGATATCACAATCTATTCAGAGCTACCACAACCCCCAGCTGTCTGGACCTCTTTGATTGTGAGTGAGTGAGTCTGACTACAACTCAACAGAACAGACAGTTGTGATGGTTTTCCATTGTACCTGCTCTAAAGCCTGTAAGCTACACTCTCCTTGCAGTATCTATGGAGGGTAACAGGTGATCTTATTCTATTACTTGGTTTATCCATCAGTTGTCACAATACCAACAAGAGCGCTGACCTTTACACCCATCACTGTTACACTTTTCCTGGGAGAGAGAAATAGAAAGAATCAAATCAAACAAACAAACAAACAAACAAACATTCAGACAGAGCGAGGCTGGGAACCATAAAAATGATGGAGAAGCTGCAAAGAAATCTAGTTGTGGTGTTTCACCTGCCAGACTCCAGATCAGATCCATTTCATTAGAATGACTGAAATAATCACTGCTGCCACAGAACGAAACTATTTACTTGGTAATAAATAGCCGTTCCTGCCTCCACATCATCCATGATGTATACTGCATGGCCCGGAGCTACCGAATACTGATCTGCATCACAATTTAGACTGGGAATCATTTTTCAGCTTGAACTTTTAAGAGGACATTAACACAGCTTTGTGGAGTGGAAACATGTTTTTATTACAATTACATATGGAAATCCTCACAAGGGCAAACATGCAGAAAACTCACAAAAAAACCAGCACAGCTAAAGGAAGAACAACTGATTACACTGTTTGTGGTGTAATGTTCAGCCTGTCCAGCAGGTGGTGTTGGTGTATATGCTTAGGTGTTGGTGGTGCTGTATAATGGCTTAAAAGGAGATGGGCAATGCAGCTTGGTAGTGGGAAAAAGCCAACAGTGTGGGTTGTCATCAAAATGCCAACCCCCTTAATCTCTTAGCCTAACCATCTCCTTTTAGTTACACCCATTACAAAGCCACCTTCTTGACATTATTGCACAACAGTTTAATGAATCAAATGATGAAATGCCCATGGCTAAGGGAAAGGACAGCAAGATCATTTTTATAAAAATCATCATTTACATTCATCAGGAACCACAATCTGACAACCAAGCTGAATCCTACTGGTCTGCTGATGCACATGTGTGAGGGCAAATACAGCAGAACAGTTCCAGCGTTGCTGAGCTGAAGACATTTATCATTGCGAGGGACACAGCATAAAACATTTGAACAACATCCAAAAAGTCTCCAAAGATGATTCAACTATCAAACAAATAACTTTAAAGCTATCCTTTTTAATGCAGAAAGGAGTTAATTTATTACACAGCCCAACTCTCTTTGGAATACCATACATTTGGTTTTGGCACAGTCTCACACATTCCATAAAGAAAAAAGTACACATCCTCTTAAAAAGGGATCACGTTTACATTAAAAAAGTCACTGAAAACTGAGAAGGGTTTATCAAACTGTGACAGTGTTACTGAGCTCACATAACAATAATGATACATTAGAAAACTGCTTAGCAATTCATTAGCCTCCATCAGGCTGTGACTACCCCCTAACCCTAATCCTAACCCCCTCAATCCTCAAAGCAGTACAGACAGGACCTGCTGGCGTTCTGTTCTGATTGGTCAGTGTGCTTTAACCCTCGTGTCCATTCTGAGCCCTCTCCCTCAGGAGGGATGTTGTGTTCAGATACAGGGCCTGCTGGCGTTCTGTTCTGATTGGTCAGTGTGCTTTAACCCTTGTGTCCATTCTGAGTCCTCTCCCTCAGGAGGGATGTTGTGTTCAGATACAGGGCCTGCTGGCGTTCTGTTCTGATTGGTCAGTGTGCTTTAACCCTCGTGTCCATTCTGAGCCCTCTCCCTCAGGAGGGATGTTGTGTTCAGATACAGGGCCTGCTGGCGTTCTGTTCTGATTGGTCAGTGTGCTTTAACCCTTGTGTCCATTCTGAGTCCTCTCCCTCAGGAGGGATGTTGTGTTCAGATACAGGGCCTGCTGGCGTTCTGTTCTGATTGGTCAGTGTGCTTTAACCCTTGTGTCCATTCTGAGTCCTCTCCCTCAGGAGGGATGTTGTGTTCAGATACAGGGCCTGCTGGCGTTCTGTTCTGATTGGTCAGTGTGCTTTAACCCTCGTGTCCATTCTGAGCCCTCTCCCTCAGGAGGGATGTTGTGTTCAGATACAGGACATGCTGGCGTTCTGTTCTGATTGGTCAGTGTGCTTTAACCCTCGTGTCCATTCTGAGCCATCTCCCTCAGGAGGGATGTTGTGTTCAGATGCCACCCGCATCGTTTTAAATAGTGCAGGGTGGATGTGTGGCTTATTTATTAGTGCAGCCTTTAATGTATTTATATATACTTGTACTATATTTATATACAAAGAATGGTGAGGTAACTTTTTGGAATTAATGGTAACACTTTACATCAAGTGTCTCACATAATTACAATGTTATTATACATAGTTACAATGTATTTAATGTGTAAATCACACCCTAACCCTTCTCTGATTCAATTGTGTACTTACATATATGGTGCAAAAAGACTGACACATTAAGTACATTGTAACTATGCATAACAACGCTGTAATGACCATGTAAATACACAGTAATTAGAGACACCATGTTAAGTGTTACTGCATTAATGTATAATTTTACTGTTATATTTTATTGAGTATAGACTATTTGAGTCTCTGTGTTAGTGCTACAGTATTGAGATGTACCCATCCTGGGAACATGTGCTTTGTGATGCAGATTGTAAAAATGTTTTCTCCAGAATACTGCGGGCCACAAAGTGGAAAATGCACCGATCCCTTTGGAAAGAAGCTTGCTCCTTTTCAGGGGGTTAAAAACAGCATCTGCAGGCGTCTGAAGCATCTAAAGTCATCCCAGGCCCATCAACAGTTATGTTAAGCTGTCAGGTCCTAAAAATGCCTAAATAAATAGATTTGTCACCTTGCACAAGCAAGGATCAATTCAAATACAAAAATGACAAAGATTGAGAGCAGATGGCAGTGAAAGGGCAAAGGAAGAATTCTAGTAAATCATACCTGGAGCAAGTGTAAGGCTTTGTCCATACAAAACAAGACAGGAAACAACTCAAAGTGATCAGTCCTTCAGATGACTCTCAGTGGTTTCAATAATGTCCATTCATCGCTCCTTCGACTTTCTCCTCGGGTCCCTACTCTGAATCAACAGCTGGAATGGAATACAACGAGAGAAACAGACTGGTTGAAGGAAGGAGGAATGTGCTTCTTTTCTACAGGTCAGTTTTTTAAATTAAATTTGCCCCCAGTCTCTGCCACTGATATTTTTGTAAAATGTAAAACAGCACTCCCAGTTTCCATGAATATGTAAATCAATCTGTACCCCAGTTTAATCCCCCCTACCTACATGAAGGCCCCTTTAATAGAGTTTTCAAATGGTCAAGCGAGATAAACTGTGGGTCCGTGCAATAGGATTCAAGCTTGCCAGGGAAGGGATCCGTTCATTACTGTATTGTTCTCTGGACAGCAGCTCAAATCCCAATTATGTACAAACTTTTTTTCCTCCAGTTTCTATTAGATTGGGATGACAGATCAAAGAGTCTGGACCCTGCATCTCTATTAAATCTTGTTTTGCATTGAGTGCAAATTGTTTGCCTCAATAGGCATAGTGCACATCTGCAAAAATAAATAATGAATAACGGTTCCAGCCAGGCTAATCAACCAACCAAACTTCGATGTGAAAGCTGCGCAAGAGGATTTGTCAGTAAACATTTAATTTTAGGTTTGGAGCCGCGCAAACACTGAAATCAACAACAACAACTTTTAATGCGGTCAGGTAGTGACCCATAAAATGCAGGCTTTTGAAAGCAGACAATGAGCCTGCAATGGTGACTCCTGACAGCTCTACAAAGCCGAGCACAGAGACAGCCGGGGGTGGGGGGGGGGGGCCTGCTTGGTGTGGCACCGCTTTGAATGCCTGTCCTTTCCTGCAGGGGGCGCTTGTTTTTGTGGCAGTTTCTTCATTAAAAGTGCAGGTAGTGGGACAGTGGAAAGCAGCATCGTGTGGAAGATGCTACAGTGTGCAAATCCATGCTGTGTGCTCTTTAAGCAAATCCCAAGGCTGTTAGACATTGTCATCTTCATCTGCGGATCAGGAGCTGAAACTCCCCGGTGACAACAAGAAGCGAAAACAGCTTCATCACCGAAACTCCTCGAGTGAAGACCGCTGGGGTTTCAGCACATTATCCTTCTTACACAGCAGAAGAGGAGGAGGAGGAGGAGAAAAAATCCCATTGAACTCGATACCTTTTTAAGGTTCTTAGGAGAAGATATTAGCCCTCCAGAAGACCAAGGTGAACCACTGTGGCCAACTGCATACATCAATATATCCGACAGACAGCTCAATGGTTTACTTGCACCTAGAAAACACAAGGCCAAATAACTTGTAGATGAACCCCTCCCCTCACAGAAGAACAGTAAGTGCAGCCAAGAATATGGCAAGTTGAGTCCATCCAAAGAAAATGAAGTGGAACAGTGAGCCTTCAGTGGCACACGAACACATGATCTCCTGAACACAGTGGAAGTCAGAGCAGTTTCACCACTGGAGAGCGAGACCCAGACTACCACAAACACCCTCTGTATCCAAACTAAACAGGCTGTTGCTGCTGCTGCGTTACTTCAGGTACACACAGCCCATTGAAACCTGGCTCACAAGAAGACACACCAGTGTTATCAGGATCCACCTGATCGACCATTCAAACCAAAACTTTACAAACTATTTCAGGATCCCCTCGTCGTTTCCCCATTCGTTCCTATTAGTCCAATTTCTTAGAACTGAATAGCCCTTCTGTGCGCCTTGCCAAGTATCTGCCAGTGGCCCCTCTCTTTTACAAATGAATAGGTGCAGTTTAGCCACAGTTAAAAGGGACACTAATGCACCATAACTGGACCACAATGACATCATGATCATTTGCCAAAGCTAATGATGCCACTTTAGCCTGAGTAGTGAAAACAGAATTTGAAATAGGCACACTACAGCTGCACCATCCTTTCAGTCAACATATTTTCCTCTCAAATCATCTTGTGCAAAAAAAAAAGTTTTGTTATTTTTTTACTTCCCTGAAACTATATTAAAAGGCAGACACATATCTAGTAAATGGAAATCCACTTCTACAGTTCTGCTTGCTGGTCTTTCAGTGTATTTAGAAAATATAAGTTTAATAAAAAAAGAGACAGAGAAAGTATAGAAACACAAAATACATTAAGAGCATTATATATTATTGTGATGGAATCAGACAATGTATTTATTTTTTTTATTTTTTTATTTATTTCTTAGCAGACACCCTTATCCAGGGCGACTTACAATCGTAAGCAAAAACATTTCAAGCGTTACAATACAAGTAATACAAGTATTGCACCAATTGGGAAGAATGAAAAGGAATGCCACATACTCAGCTGAATCTTAATTTAGAGAAACGACGGCGTTTTCAGGTTAGGTTTCAATATACAATATAGCATCCATACTACTTCCAGAACAAAAAGAAAACTAGAACATCCTATAAACTACCATGACTGTGAATTGTGGTGTTTACGGCACACACTCAAACAGGTTTTAAAAGGTGCAGCAGGAGACTGGCCAGGCACAACTAAGAATACAACATGCGCCTGACCCTCTTCGATCCCATCAAGCAGGTATCTGAAACAAACACTTTCCACGGCTTTTTGAACTGCGCTGGGCTTTCCTGCCAACACCCTATTTTAGTTTGATCAAATGGAATGGAATAGGTCAATAAAAGCAAACAGCTCTAGCTGCTTCAACCCTCACTGTCTGTCCATTCTGATTCAGTGAATATCGTCTGTCAGTGAATATCATTTCAGGCACCAGACTGCTTTCTGAATTAAGCAGCTGCAGAGCTGATCCTGACTTGAACCCCTACGTTGTCTGCACACGTGAAACATCACATTGACAGAAACAAAGCAAGCATGTAGTCACACACACTGAATATATCTATTCAAAATGTGAAACGGTATGCATGGCTACATTCTTAGATAAATACATATAAATCAAAAAACAAAAACATCTCTAAATAAAAGGTGCATTATCAAAAATGTGAGTTATGTATTTATATACATTTTGACGTCTTTGTTTTATCTATAAAGCAGCACCACTATCTCCAAAATACAAAGAGAAATTCAAAGCAAAGATACATAAGCGAGTAAAATTAAATGAAAAATAAAATACATCAATCTGATCAATTAGGCTTGGTTTCAGATATTTCTGTAAGGAGATCTCACTTCTGTACATCACTGTTAGATCAAATCAGCTTCAGCTTCTCTCCTGATAGACAAAACCACTTTCCTTTTTTTTCTGCCGC
The DNA here is from genome assembly GCF_902713425.1 of Acipenser ruthenus. Taxonomy (NCBI): domain Eukaryota; kingdom Metazoa; phylum Chordata; class Actinopteri; order Acipenseriformes; family Acipenseridae; genus Acipenser; species Acipenser ruthenus. The sequence continues at coordinate 52,540,526 of NC_081198.1, forward strand.
CACACAGCTTCTGAACAAAGGAAAGCCAGCAAACAAAGAAAGTCCTGAAATTACATTTGTGATACAAATCAAAATAGTTCTGCTTTAGAGAAGTGGGGGGAAAACCCATCTGTTCCAACACACAAGAAACCGAAAGAATTGCAGAGGCCTGATAACTCTGTTCAACCAATTGCAGGAGCAGCTATGAATGCAGGTTAACAAAAGGAGCATAAAACTGATCAGCACTTACCGGCACTGCATCAGCAGCGTGTCACACTGGAGGAGAAAGTGGAGGGACCAGGTGGAGAGAGAGCGGGAAGACTTTCACACACACTGACACAGTCAAAGCAAAAGCAATGCGGGACAGAACGGAGACTGCAACAAAGAACTGCACTTAATAAACAAACCGTTAACTTTTCATTCCAGACAGCTATGGCTTTAACCATTCCTTCACACAGCTCTCCCTCCTTGTGGTGTTCACCTCACATTCCTACAGCATCCGTCAGTGATCACGCTTCCTCTTAATCCAGCGCAGTTTAACCGAGACGAGCACTGCTGCTGTCAAAGTGATTTACCCTGCTTCCCAGGGCTCCGTGCTACATTAACAAATGAGGCTCAGGCTGCCTTTGAAAGAGTTAAGCGCGCTGAAAACAAAAGCAAGACCGTTTTCTTGTTCCTTAGGCAACCTGTGCTCGGGAAAGGAAGCTGGTATGTGTGTGTTTTAAAGTAAACAGTCTTCGTGGACAGCCACAACAGTACCGTACCGCAATTAGAATACTGCAGCCAGTCTCCTTGCACAGCTATAGTCACGATTTAATTCAGGGTTTGCTCTTGTGGCAGAGCCAGTGAAGTCAGACCAAGGTATTTAGCTCAGTACCCCCTTCTCTTCCTCTCTGGTTTTATTTATTTTATTAAGTACAACACCTCAGGTTGGTTCTAGATTGTGTGGGGCCACAAAAGCACAACCCTAGGAGCAGGTTAGAGCTTCGGGTCCATAATAGAATAATGTTAAAGCCTGTAAGTAAATGATCCCGAGTCAAGTGTGCAATATACTGAGCCACCAAAAGGGAATTGAAAGACAGACAGAGTGCACTTAGTATTGGGAAACTACATACCTCACCTTGTGTTCTTGGGAGAAAAGTTCATCAGAGTTCTGAATTTAATAAAGCACCTTTGTGACACAAACTTCTTTCAAGTGTGCAAGGAAGTAATGCTCGGGTGTTCGCTCTCTACACTTTCAGTCCCCTGCTCTACCCTTCATCAAACCTGGATAAACCTGAGCTACTTCTGAAGTCAACGGGATCTGTTTTCATGCAGCTTTATTGACGTTACAACTGCAAATACAAGCCCCGCCATAGCCTCCGGGGGCACCAGTATGTAAAGGGTTAATAAAAAGACTGCCCTGCGCCAAACAGCATTGCAGCCCTGCAGTGTGATGAGCAGCCACTAGGGGGAGCAGTGATTCATTTATCCAGTACCCATGTGCTGTACAGTACCCATGTGTTATCAATAGGGCCACGGAAAATTCACGGTACTTTTTCCAAAAAATTCATGAATGACAATAAAAAAATACATTTCACGGATTGTCACGGAAGTGCCATTTTTTTAAAGTTTCTATTTTAAGTTGCCTAAAATTAATAACGCATCAAAAGAAAATCACCAAGGTTGAAACATTAACATTTAATGGTAGCTACTGAGTCAACATTTACATTGTAACATTTAAAACAATCTTTTAAAATGTAACAAACAAATGTAACAAGCAGGCAAAACTGATTAAAACAAAACAAGTTTGAATGACAAATTAGGCAACATTGTTGAGTTTTGTAAACGTTTCAAACTTAGGCTATGTTCATACAGTAATTAAACAGACTAAGTTGTATAGCGTTATGCTGACTTTGAAAAACAAAATGTTAAAAACAGGGTTAAGTGCAAGTGACAAAACGGAAACTTTGTGTTTTTCTTTACACACACTAAATTATGTATGATGTTTTAAACCACATAACATCGTGCTACTTGAGCGAATCAACCTGTACAAAATAATCCGAAGAACAAGAACAGGAAAAACAAGAAGAAATCGTATGCGACTTTTTATCCCTCTAGCGTGTTGTGCGCACACACGCACACGCACACGCACGCAAGCACGCTCACACACACGCTAAATTATCTGGCCCGTGAGCAGAAAACTAGTTATTTGTTGAAGGCCAGCATCGTGCATCTTGTTGCAGTTTCAACACTCATGGTTTGTCTTTGTGGTGTAAAAACCTGTCCATCTGCGGAAACTGCTCGTTCTGCATCCACGGAGTTTGGTGGAATTGACAAAAAGCAGCGTGCAATTTTTGCCATGTTTGGGAATCTGATTTCAGACCTCACCCAGAAATCAACAATATTGACATTTTTGTCACTTTCAGCAGCATGGTGCTTGTAAGATTCAATTTCATCTCTACAGCTTGTGAAATCAGGGATTGCATCTAGTGGCAAAGATGTGACATCCAAGACTGACACCATGATAAATAGAAGATCTATTATTGGTTGTAGTTTTATTATTGTTTATTTTATTATGAAAGCAGAAAGGAAAGCAAGCCCTTTCCATCCGCTCTAACAGATGAATGACGAAACAAAGGATATTACAATTAAAGTGACCCTTCAAAAGGAAACGCTACCAAAGCAGACACAGACGTTTTCACATGGCCCAAACCACACAGCTCATGCTACAGGAATTACCACCCCCATTTAGCATGTCTGGTGTTTGAGCTCCATTGAATGCAGTGGAATTTCTAGCTTTGGTGGGGAAAAGGGAGAGGCCATTAACAGGCATGCAGGGGGAGGGGCACAACCAGAGGCTCTTAGTTTATGGACACTGGATCCTGGCAAAGTCTCAGGATAAGAACCACAACATTATTTCTTGCCTTCAACTTGTACAAAATGCTGCAGCTAGAACTTTAACTCGGGTCAAGAGGCGAGAGCACATCACCCCGGTGCTGGCATCTTTGCATTGGCTACCGGTTAGTTTTTGAATAGATTTGAAGGTGTTGCTGCTTACTTATAAGGCTGTAAATGGTCTCGCATCTCCACACCTTAAAGACCTTTTGGAACACTATGTCCCCAATCGCCCACTCCGATCACTGGATGCTGGCCTACTGTCTGTACCTATTATTCAGAAAAAAACTTCAGCTGGTAGATATTTTAGTTATATGGCACCTAAATTATGGAACAACTTGCCCATCACAATTAGAGAAGCCCATTCAGTCAATGTCTTCAAGTCTAGACTAAAAACCCATTTCTATTGCCTGGCATTTTCATCCAGGTGAGCTGCTATCCTCTTGCCCCCATGTTGTTCCCACTGTTTATTTATTTTATTATTATTATTTTTTTATCTAGATTAAAATCATATTTTTACAACACAGCGTATATATTCTGTTTTGTTTCTATTCTGTTCTTTTTTAAATGCTTGCTGTTGTTCAGTAATATGGATTGTTTTTGTCTTTGTAAAGTGCTTTGTGGCGACCTGTTGCAAAAGGCGCTATATAAAAATAAAACTGAATTGAATTAATGCAGAACCCCAATGCCCATTACACCTGGAGCTGCCCTTCAGATCTTCCCTTGCCAAGTAGTAGAGCTGTCCACTGCTGGGTGTAGAACTAAACCTGGAGCCGTCAAAGAGAAAAGGAGGAGATTATAAACCCTGTAGTAACCGATCCCTGCTTTGCAAACTGCTGCTCTTCTGTCTAAGAACTGAAACAACGGCACTAACTAATATCCAAGAACAATTTCTCCGGGACGAGAGCTTGGCTTTTTTTAGGCACGGTGAAATAAAAAATTGCCTTGGAGCATTGGGAAAAAAGATTTTCCTTTCAGAAAAGAGTCAGACAAAGGCAGAAAATGAGTTAATCTTTTTACAAGCTGGCTCGCAACGCCATCCATCATCTACAAAAAAAGAAAAACAGCCTTCATTTAGCCACTCCACCCCCTTTCTTCATCTCAACACTGTGTGAGCAGAATATCTAAGACTTTACAAGAGAGTCAGAGGAAGATAAAAGGAGGCAGAGAAAAGCAGCGGCTGTGAATTGCACTACAGACTATCCCCCGGACCAACTTTTACTTTCAATATAAAAAACACAAATACATAAAAAACCTAATATTCATAGGAAACCACCAACAGACATTAAACATTAAACAATATCTTGGTGAATCTCATCCCAGGCACAACTAGACTTTAAGCATTCACTCCCTGAACAAAATGTAAAAAATAGTAAGACACAAAACAGAGCATTAATCAGTGCATGCTGTTCATCGCTATATTTCACACACAATTACGTCATTGTCAGTCTACACTGACTGGCTGTAAATGGTCTCGCATCTCCACACCTTGCAGCTCCCAGCACATGTCGAAGTGGAGACAGATGCTTGCTGTCCAGTGCAGGTTCCTGGGATTGGGACCGCTCTTGTGATCCATCACATTCCAGGAACCCCGGGACTATCTTGACGGACACGCTGGATGATGCAGCAGCTGCCAATGTGTTGCAGGATGACCTGGCTGCACGGGCATCCACTATCATGCCCCTTGAGAAGTCAAGTACATCATTCAGCTTTCCCAGGACTGTTGCTGAATAGTTGCACACAACCTCCTCAGTTTGTGTAGGTCTAGCAAGTCACATGGCAACATAGAGTTGCATATATTGCAGACTAGGGGATTTTGACCAGTCTGCATATGATCCCATACACTATCATTTTCATTTCTAACTGCATGGTTTTTATCTGATTGCTTACGCCTTGTACTCGTTTCTAAATTCTTCTCTGATACAATCTGCAGCCACACTTTCTTTTCTTTTTTAAAGCCGTCTGTCCCAATGTAATTGTGTGGTCACATCCAATTCATACACATTGACCAGGCGCAGATTTCCAGATGTCTGTCAAACATCTCCATGCCATTTGTAAACGGAATGAAAAAGTATAGTTTTAGATTTTAAAATGTTAGGGTTCTTAGCATTTCCTTGAAACATGAGAGTTCAGTTTTCAAAACTTGGCATCTCCTCTGCTGAGCTGGAATTCAAGAAAACAGGAACATGAACTTCAGCATGCCGTCTCAGAGCAATGGGAATTCAAGAAAACAGGAACATGAACTTCAGCATGCTGTCTCAGAGCAATGGGAATTCAAGAAAACAGGAACATGAACTTCAGCATGCCGTCTCAGAGCAATGGGAATTCAGGAAAACAGGAACATGAACTTCAGCATGCCGTCTCAGAGCAATGGGAATTCAGGAAAACAGGAACATGAACTTCAGCATGCCGTCTCAGAGCAATGGGAATTCAGGAAAACAGGAACATGAACTTCAGCATGCCGTCTCAGAGCAATGGGAATTCAAGAAAACAGGAACATGAACTTCAGCATGCCGTCTCAGAGCAATGGGAATTCAAGAAAACAGGAACATGAACTTCAGCATGCCGTCTCAGAGCAATGGGAATTCAGGAAAACAGGAACATGTACTTCAGCATGCCGTCTCAGAGCAATGGGAATTCAGGAAAACAGGAACATGTACTTCAGCATGCCGTCTCAGAGCAATGGGAATTCAGGAAAACAGGAACATGAACTTCAGCATGCCGTCTCAGAGCAATGGGAATTCAAGAAAACAGGAACATGAACTTCAGCATGCCGTCTCAGAGCAATGGGAATTCAAGAAAACAGGAACATGAACTTCAGCATGCCATCTCAGAGCAATGGGAATTCAGGAAAACAGGAACATGAACTTCAGCATGCCGTCTCAGAGCAATGGGAATTCAGGAAAACAGGAACATGAACTTCAGCATGCCGTCTCAGAGCAATGGGAATTCAGGAAAACAGGAACATGAACTTCAGCATGCCGTCTCAGAGCAATGGGAATTCATGTCATGCTCCAATTCTGAATTGATAAAAAAAAAAAGAAGAAAACCAACAACAAATGGATAATATTCTGTTTGCACGGGCCTATAGTATAGAGCATGTATTAAAACTTTAGCAAACATGACTGAGCGAATGCTTATGCCGGTTATTCACTGGCTCTAAAACAACAGCTATTGTACTTTACTCCTCAATGAATTATGTATTTCAATACCAAAACAAGTAAAACATATCAAACACTGACATGTAAAAAGCCAAAACTGTCCAAAATGATTGCATACACCACCCACATTGATCCTAGCAATTACAGATTACTACGCACAGTCGGTGTCAGGGCTTAAAGCATGTGACTCTTCCAGTGAAAATTCCTTCGAGTCTTTCTCAAATCCAGATTCCCTGATCACATGCTAACGGTGCTTCAAGGACTTGTTACCAGTCAAGAGGTGGGAAGTGTGTTTCTTGTGAAGCACAAAGCTGCTTCTTTCCCATGAACTTGTGCAAAATGATGAAGAGCTTCCGACCGCAGGGTTTTCCAAGAGGGTTCCCCCGAGAGCCCAGTCCTGTTTACATACATTAGAGATGCACAAAGGGATCACACTTATTGGTTTATATTTTGTGGGGGGGTGGGGGGGTCACAAGCATCAGTTCCCTGCAGTCGTGTAATCAAACCCAATTGAACGCTGTAGTCTTGAACCCTTCTTTGATCTCACTGCACAGCTTGTCTAAACCATGGGAGTGGAGCTGGATTTTCAAAGCAGCCTTGCAATGCAATCCAATCCAGATCTTGATATAGAGAAAGAATAGCAAGGTACACACTGTGGAAGCGGTCATCTGGAACAACTAGACTATGGTGTTTGTGTGCAGCCTGCTGAAGTGTTTCATATAGAATCAATGGGATCTTTCAACAACTTGCTAAAAAGCAAACTTTTGTTTTAAAATAAATGCAATGGTTTTACTTTATTGCATGTAATATTTTGTTAACCCAGGGCTAACAGACTCACTTGCTTCGCAAGCTACAGTTGGTGATTTGTTTCTTTTACACTGAACAGAGGCAGAGGATTGTACTACAGAGAACAGATGGCTTGAAACTCGTAATTGAATTACTGTCTTGTTTAGGAACCACAAGAATTTCAGAAGGCAGCATAAGCCAACTAGGATTTCCTATTTTAACCACCAGCAATAAAGCCGAGGCACAGCTAGCGCGTGCGGTCAGGTTTTCAAACTCATTCAAATGATTCACACACATTCTGACTCAAACAAGTTTACAAGTTACCAGCACATGATCTTGAATACAGAGATGCTCATTGTTTCACACTTCCAGGTGTGGGGCTTCTATATTGGAAACGTGGTGGAATTCGCCAGACAGCTAATACACACAACTAGGGGCACAGTGGAATAATTCACTAGCTTATTCAGCTGGGTTATAATACAGCCCAGATCTCGAAGGAATCTGTTTGGGGGCCCTATTGGACATGCATCCACATCACCGACCCCATCACACACCGGATCAGACTCCCACACTGAAATCTCATGGTGCCAACAAGAACCCATCACACACTGGATCAGACTCCCCCACTGAAATCTCATGGTGCCAGCAAGAACCCATCACACACTGGATCAGACTCCCCCCACCAAAATCTCATGGTGCCAGCAAGAACCCATCACACACTGGATCAGACTCCCCCGCTGAAATCTCATGGTGCCAGCAAGAACCCATCACACAATGGATCAGACTCCCCCCACCAAAATCTCATGGTGCCAGCAAGAACCAATCACACACTGGATCAGACTCCCCCGCTGAAATCTCATGGTGCCAGCAAGAACCCATCACACACTGGATCAGACTCCCCCACTGAAATCTCATGGTGCCAGCAAGAACCCATCACACACTGGATCAGACTCCCCCACTGAAATCTCATGGTGCCAGCAAGAACCAATCACACACTGGATCAGACTCCCCCACTGAAATCTCATGGTGCCAGCAATACCAGGCCTCCTCACAGCCAATACCAGGCCTCCTCACAGCCAATTATTATTATTATTATTATTATTATTATTATTATTATTATTTATTTCTTAGCAGATGCCCTTATCCAGGGCGACTTACAGTCGTAAACAAAAATACATTTCAAGAATCACAGTACAAGTAATAATACAATTAAGAGCAAGATAAATACTTGCATATTTCAAGTTAGCTATACAATTTGATAAGTAACTTGAACTGCAACTGTTCAAGAGCTGAAAACAAGTAAAAAGGCAATTAAGCAAATTATCAGTTCAATTAAGGGTATAGTTAAGTAATTGAGAGCTAGGCTGGAATGAAAACCAGCAGCCACGGGGGGTCCCCAAGACCAAGTTTGAGAAGCCCTGATGTAGATGGATATAAATCCATAGTGATGAATAACACCAGTAGAACATGCACATGCATGGCTATGCCTCGTACTGAAGGAGTACAGGAAATCGGGTTTGGCATGTTATTCTTCAATACACTAATGGAATCACTTAGATTTTTTTAGCACTCTTGTTTTCATTCCAGGTAGTATTTTGTAAAACGATGCTACTGAGGTCAGAGTTGAGCTGGACTGACAGTAGGGTTTTGCACTTCATTTCACAGTCATGTAAGTTGACTTACTGCGATGGCAAGTCAGTAACAGCAACAGCAATAGCACTATCAGCAACAGCAGTAACAGCAACAGCAGTAACAGTAACAGTAACAGCAATAGCAGCAAAAGCAGTAACAGTAATAGCAGTAACAGCAGTAACAGCAATAGCAGCAACAGCAACAGCAATGGCAGTAACAGCAGTAACAGCAATAGCAGCAACAGCAGTAACAGCAATAGCAGCAACAGCAATAGCAGCAACAGCAGTAACAGCAATAACAGCAACAGCAGTAACAGCAATAACAGTAACAGCAGTAACAGCAAAAGCAGTAACAGTAACAGCAGTAACAGCAATAACAGTAACAGCAGTAACAGCAGTAACAGCAATAACAGTAACAGCAGTAACATCAATAACAGTAACAGCAGTAACAGCAAAAGCAGTAACAACAATAGCAGTAACAGCAATAACAGCAACAGCAGTAACAGCAATAGCAGCAACAGCAGTAACAGCAACAGCAGCAACAGCAATAGCAGCAACAGCAGTAACAGCAATAACAGTAACAGCAGTAACAGCAAAAGCAGTAACAGTAATAACAGCAACAGCAGTAACAGCAACAGCAGTAACAGCAATAACAGTAACAGCAGTAACAGCAGTAACAGCAATAACAGTAACAGCAGTAACATCAATAACAGTAACAGCAGTAACAGCAAAAGCAGTAACAACAATAGCAGTAACAGCAATAACAGCAACAGCAGTAACAGCAATAACAGTAACAGCAGTAACAGCAAAAGCAGTAACAGTAATAACAGCAACAGCAGTAACAGCAACAGCAGTAACAGCAACAGCAGTAACAGCAATAACAGTAACAGCAGTAACAGCAGTAACAGCAATAACAGTAACAGCAGTAACAGCAATAACAGTAACAGCAGTAACAGCAAAAGCAGTAACAACAATAGCAGTAACAGCAATAACAGCAACAGCAGTAACAGCAACAGCAGCAACAGCAATAGCAGCAAAAGCAGTAACAGTAGCAGCAATAGCAGTAACAGCAATAGCAGCAACAGCAATGGCAGCAACAGCAATAACAGCAACAGCAGTAACAGCAATAACAGTAACAGCAGTAACAGCAATAACAGCAATAACAGCAACAGCAATAACAGTAACAGCAGTAACAGCAGTAACAGTAACAGCAATAACAGTAACAGCAATAATAGCAACAGCAGTAACAGCAATAGCAGCAATGGCAGTAACAGCAATAGCAGCAACAGCAGTAACAGCAATAACAGTAACAGCAGTAACAGCAATAGCAGCAACAGCAACAGCAATGGCAGTAACAGTAATAGCAGCAACAGCAATAACAGCAACAGCAGTAACAGCAATAGCAGCAACAGCAATAGCAGCAACAGCAGTAACAGCAATAGCAGCAACAGCAATAGCAGCAACAGCAGTAACAGCAATAACAGCAACAGCAGTAACAGCAATAACAGTAACAGCAGTAACAGCAAAAGCAGTAACAGTAATAACAGCAACAGCAGTAACAGCAACAGCAGTAACAGCAATAACAGTAACAGCAGTAACAGCAGTAACAGCAATAACAGTAACAGCAGTAACATCAATAACAGTAACAGCAGTAACAGCAAAAGCAGTAACAACAATAGCAGTAACAGCAATAACAGCAACAGCAGTAACAGCAATAACAGTAACAGCAGTAACAGCAAAAGCAGTAACAGTAATAACAGCAACAGCAGTAACAGCAACAGCAGTAACAGCAACAGCAGTAACAGCAACAGCAGTAACAGCAATAACAGTAACAGCAGTAACAGCAGTAACAGCAATAACAGTAACAGCAGTAACAGCAATAACAGTAACAGCAGTAACAGCAAAAGCAGTAACAACAATAGCAGTAACAGCAATAACAGCAACAGCAGTAACAGCAACAGCAGCAACAGCAATAGCAGCAAAAGCAGTAACAGTAGCAGCAATAGCAGTAACAGCAATAGCAGCAACAGCAATGGCAGCAACAGCAATAACAGCAACAGCAGTAACAGCAATAACAGTAACAGCAGTAACAGCAGTAACAGCAGTAACAGCAATAACAGTAACAGCAATAACAGCAATAACAGTAACAGCAGTAACAGCAAAAGCAGTAACAGCAATAACAGCAACAGCAGTAACAGCAATAACAGTAACAGCAGTAACAGCAATAACAGTAACAGCAGTAACAGCAGTAACAGCAGTAACAGCAATAACAGTAACAGCAATAACAGCAATAACAGTAACAGCAGTAACAGCAAAAGCAGTAACAGCAATAACAGTAACAGCAGTAACAGCAATAACAGTAACAGCAGTAACAGCAATAACAGTAACAGCAGTAACAGCAAAAGCAGTAACAACAATAGCAGTAACAGCAATAACAGCAACAGCAGTAACAGCAAAAGCAGTAACAACAGTAGCAGTAACAGCAATAACAGCAACAGCAGTAACAGTAACAGCAGCAACAGCAATAGCAGCAAAAGCAGTAACAGTAGCAGCAATAGCAGTAACAGCAATAGCAGCAACAGCAATGGCAGCAACAGCAATAACAGCAACAGCAGTAACAGCAATAACAGTAACAGCAGTAACAGCAGTAACAGCAGTAACAGCAGTAACAGTAACAGCAATAACAGTAACAGCAGTAACAACAATAGCAGTAACAGCAATAACAGTAACAGCAGTAACAGCAGTAACAGCAGTAACAGTAACAGCAATAACAGTAACAGCAGTAACAACAATAGCAGTAACAGCAATAACAGTAACAGCAGCAACAGCAATAGCAGCAACAGCAATAGCAGCAACAGCAATAACAGCAATAGCAGTAACAGTAGCAGTAGCAGCAATAGCAGCAATAGCAGTAACAGCAGTAATTCATGGCACTTCTACACCAAGTTTCTGCTACACTACAGTTCACAAGATTTCTTGCTAGTGATAAATTGCACCAAAGTTTCAAACTAAAAGACTGACAAAGACATTTTTTTTTAATGGTGTCTAATTATTTAAACATTTTCCAGATATTGGAAATTAAAACAGAAAAACAAAATGTTGAAATCATACCGTTTGATTTGTGAGAGCAATATACCCAGCTTCAGTATACAGTGAGAGAGATCTGCAAGGACACGCTTTATAAAAGCAGGGAAATTCTGAGCAATTTACAACACAGAGGAAGCAAATCCTGTTTAAAAGCAGCAATCGCTGTTGACAATTTATTTCCAAATATACCAGTTGACCACTCACTGTTTGCAATTCCATCCTGCAATCACAGGACAGGCCTGCTTTATAAATGAGGGGTGAATGAAAGATCTCTGCGGAGACAGATAATCAAAGGCTGTTAATTGCGAAATCAGTTAGAAAAATTGCGCAGCTAAGTATTCCATTCATTTAATTAAAGTGGCCAATAGCAGCTCACAAGTGAAAACAAGAGTGCTGCACTTGAAAACTGTAGCCAAGTGGAATCATTATTATTATTATTATTTATTTCTTAGCAGACGCCCTTATCCAGGGCGACTTACACTCGCAAGCAAATACATGTTAGCACGGTTGGCTATTCGATAATTACCAGTATGCTTGTCCACATGTATTTATTTGAGTGTGTGTCAGTTAAAAGCACTAGCGGATTGCTCTTCTAAACGCTGTCTGTCCAGGGACCACAGCAGCACTCCAGCGAACAAACAGGACGGCTAGCGAGCCCCCATAGGGTATTAAATCATGAGAATCCACCAAATGTTCCCACCACAGTCGACAATGGTTTTAACATCCATTTTCCAGCCCTTTTCCACATGCTTGGCAATTCTATTGAAAGCCCTTTTTTTTCCACTGCTTGTCAGCCACATTTTCCACGCCATCAATGGGACTAGTGTTTAATCCTGCAATAGACAAATCAATTGTGAGGCAAAGTCCTCCTTTCTTCTCGTCTGCCCTCACACTTTGTTACGGTAAGCATGCTACCTTATAAAGGAACAGTAGAATGTCATGATGTCATCTTTTGCAATCTTGGTATTTTTTTATTATTACATTTGTCCGTTTTATTTATAGCTAAACTTATACTTTATATCTAAAACGTGCTCTAATTCAGTGAGGATGGAAGCTTTGTGATGTCTAAAACGTGCTCTAATTCAGTGAGGATGGAAGCTTTGTGATGTCTAAAACGTGCTCTCACAGTGAGGATGGAAGATGTTGTGATGTCTAAAACGTGCTCACACAGTGAGGATGGAAACTTTGTGATGTCTAAAACGTGCTCTCACAGTGAGGATAGAAGCGTTGTGATATCTAAAACGTGCTCTCACAGTGAGGACGGAAGCTTTGTGATGTCTAAAACGTGCTCTCTGTGAGCACGGAAGCGTTGTGATGTCTAAAACGTGCTCTCTGTGAGCCCGGAAGCGTTGTGATGTCTAAAACGTGCTCTCTGTGAGCCCGGAAGCGTTGTGATGGCCAAAAAAACAACACGGTTCTAAAAGTTAGGTGGGCGGGTTTTTATCCATCTCCCTGGGCAGGTTAAATTAAATGTCGGCGCTTCAAAAGAAGCCAGGAAAAAAAAATCCTGTCGTGTTCGTAAAAGTCTTGTTTTCCAATTGACTCAAAATGCTTCCAAAAGAAAGGACATGAAAAGGTGCATACTTGAGTGATGTGGTCTGTATTCCACTGCAGCTGCCATAAAACCATAACTATCAGGGGAACCTTTGGGCACGTTAGCAATTCAGCCTCTGCATGCTTATTTTTGGCATTTGACTGTCAACTGAAAAAAGCACCCGAATTGGGACAAGAAACCTGAACAAACTTTTTACAGGCTTCACAAGCATGGCTGAAACTTTTCCACAGTTTGCTCGTAACTCAGTCAAAGACATAACGGCTCCAAACAGACCAAATAACCCTGCAATACATCAAAGCAACAAGTACCTGTAATCTGAAAAATCTACAGAAGGGTTTTCAGGAGAAAGGTGGAAAACAGCAAACGTGCCCCCCAAGCAGCTCCGGCCAAACAGCAAAGAAAATGAACAGGCCTTTCAAAAGAACCAGCTGGCACTGGTGGAGCAGCAGAGGATACAGAAGAAGAGCAGATGTCTGCCAGCGGAGAGAGCTCTCACTCAGGTGTTACAATACCCACCTGCCTGCTGCTTTTGATGAGCACATAAGAAAGCAAAAAAACCCTTTAGAACAGTGCAGCCCAGGTTTAACAACGGCAAAGCCTCCTCTATTCAAACGTCATTAAAATGAGTGAGGCCACAAAGCAGGATTCGATCCAGATACCAGAGTCAATGTTCTTAGAATATTACAGCTGTCACTGACAACCTTCTATAAACATGACTCTTCAGTCAGTATTACAGCTCCCTACTCTACCCACATACTGTAGGTCTCCCGGACGCATAAACAGGAGAGGCTCCTGATAATCAACGGTGGGATACTTTAGGTGAAAGTTGCTCCCTCAGGCTGCAGTTCTAATGCCCATCACTCATGACTGAATTATACTTGATGACCTAAAGAGCCGGCAAGCCTTTCTTCTTTATTATATTATCTGTTTTGCTCTGAAAGTACTCTCGATTTCTCCAGCAAAAATCATCACAATCTTCCCAGAGCACACAACCCGTCAGCAGCAATAACAATACAGGGAAGGATCAACAAACACAGCTGATTTAGTTTGAGGAGATTGACTTTAAAAGTGACTTGATGTCTTCAATCTGAAGCATTAGCAGACCTGCGTTATCCTTATAGCACTTTGAAAGCTCAGCATGTTGAAACTGGTGGAGACATGTTTTCACAGGTCTTGGGATATCTATTTTCACATAGACCCATGTAGTCCACCGCACTTTCAATTACCCAACTGAAAACAAAGATGATTTGCTAATGGAAGTGAAGTGGTGCCTGCCTTTAATCTCATTAAAAGTGTAGCCTTTTAAATCTTGAGAAAATACTGTACGTATCACACTGGTTCTGATGAGCTATTATGTGCAAGAAGATAAAAAAAGATTAATGATTAACTACTTTGTTAAACGATAAACCCTAAATGAGAGAAGGGGGTAGGAGGGCTATTATGAACTTGTATTTATCATCCAAGAACCATTTGCTCGACTACATACAAGTTCACAAATCAATAAATCACAGTTCATTGAAACCCATCTACTTTGCATTGTTCTTTAGTGGCCGCTGCCCACTCCTCGTGTGTCCAGTCAGAGCAGGAGGGTGTGCTCCTGCCACCTATCTACCCTTCCCAGAGAATAATCAGCCTCAAGGATAAGGGCTTCATCCCAGTGCAGCTCCCCTGGAAGAGGGCTCTTTGACTGCGTCTACACCCCAGGGTAATCATCCCAGTGCAGCTCCCCTGGAAGAGGGCTCTCTGACTGCGTCTACACCCCAGGGTAATCATCCCAGTGCAGCTCCCCTGGAAGAGGGCTCTCTGACTGAGACACCCCGGGGTAATCATCCCAGTGCAGCTCCCCTGGAAGAGGGCTCTCTGTCTGCGTCTACACCCCAGGGTAATCATCCCAGTGCAGCTCCCCTGGAAGAGGGCTCTCTGACTGCGTCTACACCCCAGGGTAATCATCCCAGTGCAGCTCCCCTGGAAGAGGGCTCTCTGTCTGCGTCTACACCCCGGGGTAATCATCCCAGTGCAGCTCCCCTGGAAGAGGGCTCTTTGACTGCGTCTACACCCCAGGGTAATCATCCCAGTGCAGCTCCCCTGGAAGAGGGCTCTCTGTCTGCGTCTACACCCCAGGGTAATCATCCCAGTGCAGCTCCCCTGGAAGAGGGCTCTCTGACTGCGTCTACACCCCAGGGTAATCATCCCAGTGCAGCTCCCCTGGAAGAGGGCTCTCTGACTGCGTCTACACCCCAGGGTAATCATCCCAGTGCAGCTCCCCTGGAAGAGGGCTCTCTGACTGCGTCTACACCCCAGGGTAATCATCCCAGTGCAGCTCCCCTGGAAGAGGGCTCTCTGTCTGCGTCTACACCCCGGGGTAATCATCCCAGTGCAGCTCCCCTGGAAGAGGGCTCTTTGACTGCGTCTACACCCCAGGGTAATCATCCCAGTGCAGCTCCCCTGGAAGAGGGCTCTCTGTCTGCGTCTACACCCCGGGGTAATCATCCCAGTGCAGCTCCCCTGGAAGAGGGCTCTCTGACTGCGTCTACACCCCAGGGTAATCATCCCAGTGCAGCTCCCCTGGAAGAGGGCTCTCTGACTGCGTCTACACCCCAGGGTAATCATCCCAGTGCAGCTCCCCTGGAAGAGGGCTCTCTGACTGCGTCTACACCCCAGGGTAATCATCCCAGTGCAGCTCCCCTGGAAGAGGGCTCTCTGACTGCGTCTACACCCCGGGGTAATCATCCCAGTGCAGCTCCCCTGGAAGAGGGCTCTCTGTCTGCGTCTACACCCCGGGGTAATCATCCCAGTGCAGCTCCCCTGGAAGAGGGCTCTCTGACTGCGTCTACACCCCAGGGTAATCATCCCAGTGCAGCTCCCCTGGAAGAGGGCTCTCTGACTGCGTCTACACCCCAGGGTAATCATCCCAGTGCAGCTCCCCTGGAAGAGGGCTCTCTGTCTGCGTCTACACCCCAGGGTAATCATCCCAGTGCAGCTCCCCTGGAAGAGGGCTCTCTGACTGCGTCTACACCCCAGGGTAATCATCCCAGTGCAGCTCCCCTGGAAGAGGGCTCTCTGACTGCGTCTACACCCCAGGGTAATCATCCCAGTGCAGCTCCCCTGGAAGAGGGCTCTCTGACTGCGTCTACACCCCGGGGTAATCATCCCAGTGCAGCTCCCCTGGAAGAGGGCTCTCTGACTGCGTCTACACCCCGGGGTAATCATCCCAGTGCAGCTCCCCTGGAAGAGGGCTCTCTGACTGCGTCTACACCCCAGGGTAATCATCCCAGTGCAGCTCCCCTGGAAGAGGGCTCTCTGTCTGTGTCTACACCCCAGGGTAACCATCCCAGTGCAGCTCCCCTGGAAGAGGGCTCTCTGACTGTGTCTACACCCCAGGGTAATCATCCCAGTGCAGCTCCCCTGGAAGAGGGCTCTCTGTCTGCGTCTACACCCCGGGGTAATCATCCCAGTGCAGCTCCCCTGGAAGAGGGCTCTCTGACTGCGTCTACACCCCGGGGTAATCATCCCAGTGCAGCTCCCCTGGAAGAGGGCTCTCTGTCTGCGTCTACACCCCAGGGTAATCATCCCAGTGCAGCTCCCCTGGAAGAGGGCTCTCTGTCTGCGTCTACACCCCAGGGTAATCATCCCAGTGCAGCTCCCCTGGAAGAGGGCTCTCTGACTGCGTCTACACCCCAGGGTAATCATCCCAGTGCAGCTCCCCTGGAAGAGGGCTCTCTGACTGCGTCTACACCCCAGGGTAATCATCCCAGTGCAGCTCCCCTGGAAGAGGGCTCTTTGGTAATCATCCCAGAGTCTGAAACATGACGCAAAATAAATTGGCCCGTGTTTTCAAAGGGTCAGATGAGCCAAGGACTTTGTGATTTAAATTCAATATTAGTCACCTCGCTATTAGACTGGGTACTGAAAAAAATAAAATAAACAACTTTTTCAAGGATGCTTTTTTTTTTTTTTTAATCAACCATCATTGCCACACAACAAACCAGCAATCAGAACCACAGACCACAAGACTAATACATAGCTGCTGCCACTAACCACTTATGAGACTCTGCACTGAAACTAATTAATACAGGTACTTTTATACTTGGCACCTGATTGAGATATACCTTCAGGGTTGCCAAGGGAGAGCAGGAGAATTCACAAATTACAAAAATAAATATAACGTAGCACTTGAGTGCCGGTATTATCCAGGCCAAGATTCTATCATTTTAAATTGTGAAATTCACAACCAACACCAGCAGAGGCCTGGGGCTACATGGTGTGAAAACACTGAAGCACATAATTCGATCTACATGCACTCTGGAAAACTTGAAGCAGAGTTCAAATCAGTGCCATACACTCGCTGCACTGCTCAACAGTGCCCTCTACTGAACCACAGAGCACACTACATCAGGCATCCTGTGAAAACATGCCCTGGCAGTCAAGTCACTGAAGTACATATTATTATTCAAAGAGTTTAATCCAATCCGAGAAGAGAAAAACACTAGAACCAAACCAAGTACAGCAGTCACTGGAGCCGAAAATGAGAGGTGGGTTTATCACAGAATAGCACTAAATCACCACTATTCAGGGAATACTGGTAATAATTCAAGAGGAATTAACACATCCCTATCACTCACTATCCAGATCGCATAACAAGTGACAGGAACAAGAAGCTTTATACGCATCTCATTCCCTTTACTGACTCGTTAAATGTACGCGCCCCTGCAGGACCGTGAAATCATTGAAATAACACCATTGTTTTAGAGGGGTTGCTTTTCCCCGTGGTACAGTATTGATTCGTGTGTGTGTGTAATTTTATTTATTTATATATATTGCTCATAGTATCACGGATACAAGTGACAGTAGGCTGTAACGTTTAGCTGGCACTAATTGTTTAATTGGATTGCATTACACCTCAATTACACGAAAGGTGATTTTTAACAAAAGCAAACAATCTTATTTAAGCCGTATCTGTTTCGTGTGTTTCTTCAAGCCATGGAAATGTGTGAATATCCTTATAACACAGGCTGCATTCGTGTTAAATTAATATAACATATGAATAGTATTCAAGTGCAAAATGTGTCTATCTTTCCTCTTCATCTCACACTGTTACCTTATATCTCATCCTATTGCGTACAAAATCCACTGCAGGTAGTAGAATATAGTATAAGAATAGAATGTGTTACAACACTTCTATTACGTAACCCACACATCTTAAAACAAACACTACATCGGTAACGTATAAATGCATTCGACCACAACAACAATCACATAAACAAGGCGTGAAAACAAAGAGATACATTTGGGTAAGAAAAACCTGCACAATAAAACCTTACAATACATTCTTACATTGTACTTCTAATACTGTAGCGCTCATTGCTGGTATGCTAACTGATTAAAAGCGCCGGAGAGGTTTTGTAACTTCTGAACATGAATGCGATGTATGAGAACATCACCTCTGTCCCTCAGTCTTTCCTGGCAGTCTCTGTGCTCTCCTGCGGGAACGTGAGCAGCAAGTTAAAGTATCGCTGTATAACAGACCACGAACTGATGCCTCTCTTTATTTATCACACACTTCTCCAAACACTGTAACCGCAGAAGAAAGTGCAGCTCGAAGAGGTGCGGCTGCAAGATAAACTCTCACACAGCCCCTCTCCACACACAGAAAAACACCATGTTTACAAGACTGTTATTAAAAAGGTTCTGAGAAACCTCCAAATAATCAAACTGCAGCCCCTCTTGCTGGTAATGATAAATGGGCTACCACTCACAACATTGCTTTATCTAAACGGGCAATGGAGCAATGGAACTTAAAACAGCAGCGGTACCGACCAAACAGAGTTATCAAATAAATCCAAAACATGAATAAGCAAACTCAAACATGTCACGCTGTGCTTACCTTGCTCCTGTATCATTACTATTCGTGTAAAATACAATTATTACAAAGTACAGCATAAGGTTGCGAAACAGTTTATTTTAAAAGTTATTTTAAACTTTTTTTATTTTATTTTCCAATATCGTCGGTTATTTAAAGACAAAACACATTCAAACTCAAATCTTACCTTTTCCAATCAAGCGAGCATTGCTTTCCGTTTCTAAACAAACCAATGCAATCAGACTGAGTCCAATGAAACGAGGCTTCAATCTCTGTCCCTTGCGCAGTATCCAGATGTAGACTAACCTATTCCCTCTGAGCGAGTTTGTTGTAGTGGTATCTCGCCTCACACACCGAGCCACGGCTACTACCAGGGTAGCTGCAACTCGCACAGCCAGGGGGGTCCCAAACACAGGAAACGTCATTGAAAACGCTGAGAAAATGACTTGCGCACGCCGCTCTCTGTTTTTAAACTAATTTTTTTATAAATTTTTAACCATACGTGCAAAGAATCTTTTCACTGAAAGACGGGGTTGTGTTTTTTTCAGGCTGTCATATTTGTTTCATACCCCTAATTTCTTCTTGGGCTGCCTATTTTTCTGCTTCATGTCTGGGAGAAGTATTGTACTTTGATACTTAGTTACTGTTAGTATTGTCTGGGCTACATTGTACCAGACGCCCTGCATTATTAACTAAGCACAGTGTAATTACAATGATGCATTCCTTTTAATTTTGTATGTGAATATGGGGCACATTCCATTAGTGGCAGAGTTTTCTACTCTATATAACTGTATAGCCTAGGACATAATCAAATTATACTTTGAATATGTAAATATGACTGAAATACGTTTAATACACACAGGATACGATTTGAATATGTAAATATGACTGAAATACGTTTAATACACACAGGATACGATTTGAATATGAAAACATGACTGAAATACGTTTAATACACACGATACGATTTGAATATGAAAACATGACTGAAATGCGTTTAATACACACAGGATAAGATTTGAATGTGAAAACATGACTGAAATACGTTTAATACACACATGATACGATTTGAATATGAAAACATGACTGAAATACGTTTAATACACACAGGATACGATTTGTACCTCTTTTTGACAATAGGAAAACACCCATCAGATCGCAATTGATTGCACTGTTACCAAAATCTGACATCGTACCGCTTTCAATGTGGCAGCGTACCGCTTTCTAACACTACACCGGTACTGCACTGTACATAAGAACTTTGTACTCCAGTACGTGACTCAGGGTCTATGCTCATATTACAGGACGAGGGCGTCTATCTGGTTCCACTCCTAAAAGTCAAATATTGTCCCATACTTCGAATCTGATAAGTAAAGTACATATAGACTAATTTCACACACAACCACAAGACTCAGTGGAATTGTAGTTCTTTGATTCATATTTGAATTCATGAAATCCCGGCACGGACTTGTCTGCAACTACATCTCCAAAAATGCAACGCGCTTCATCGGGCCAGCTGTCTTTTGCGCCTGCGTACGCAGACGTGGCAGCAGCATCATGGCTCCTTGGAATCTTGGCGAGAGTGGCACGGGGGCTGCAGCGATGCTCATGTTCGTGTTGTTGGTGAGTTTTAATGAGTGTTGCTCGTTCAGTAGCTTTGTTTTGACAGGATAGCTGCAGTAACATTTAAATGCACGTTTTGGTATTGTAGTGCATGATGTTTCTGGGGATGCCTGGAATATAAAAACGGATACAGCAGCAGCTCCAATCAAAGTTTAACACACTGGGTTTTCAGGACACATAAAGTTTGACTTCTTCAACTTGAACGTCTCTAGCTGGTAGAGTCGGTCTCCTTTAACACTAGCGTGCTCTGTGCCCACGGTTGTTATTATGTACAGTACAATTCTGCTGCACTGCGCAAGCTAGTATTTCTTCGCATTTGAACTTGTGATTGAATCATAGCATGTATTATTTCGCCAGGAAACGCGTGTGATATTTTGGGGGAGATGTACAGTTTTAGAAAGTCGAATACAGTTGTTTATATTCAGTTTGCTATTGATGTATTTTGTAGAGGGTAACTGGGGTGTAAGAAATATCAATTTAAAATATACTGGACTGCTCTTAAAAGAGCATAGACAATGGTCACGGTTCTGAATTTGCGTTAAACAGATTTAACTGTGAATTAGTTTCACTGTCTCAGTGAAGCTTGTCTAGTGATCTCAAATCACTGACGGCGAGTTTTGCCTGACAGCTTTACAGATTGTATTATGAGGAGTGGCTGTTTTTTGCCAGGAGCACTTGATTCATACCTTGTAGCTGTGGTTCACTAGCAGATTCAGTGTGGCATTTGTATGTTGTTATTTGCAGTATCTAGAATTGAGTAAAAATCCACTGGAGATTCTGTTTACAAACATGTTTGATCTGGATATAAATACACGAACGTGTACGTGGTGTGTGTGTGTGTGTGCGTGCTAATACAGTATATCACGTTCCCATTTATTGGGTTGGTTTGGGAAGCGGGTGTACACTATGTTGTTTTTTGTGGAAGAAGAATGTACAACATAACGTGCTGCTATATCATATCGTGCATTATCCATCATTAAATGACATTTACACCCTAACCTACACCAGTATTATTCAGTGGGAACACTGCCTGGCTCACGGAAGAGTATGTCAGTATAAAACATTTCTGTGACGTCACCCTTTGATCTTTCAGTGGATTATATCCACGAATCGTCTAACTAAAGTGGCAGTGTGGCTTTGAAGAGAAGGGGAGTGCGGGGCAAATCCACACTTTGAGCTACGAATCCACAGAAAACTGTGGATTCGTTAACAAACCATAGTCACAAACAATTCACAAAAAAATCTTGTGTCTTTTTAATAAGCAGCAATTATAAAAACAATTAGCTATACTTTTATACTGTTTAAACATAATTGATTTCCAATTTCAGCACACAGTACAGTACAATATATTTTATTGTGCTTCGGAAATAACTAGCTTTCTTTTTATGCAAACCAGCTCCTGATTTGGTGAAAGTTTCATTTTCCCATCAAGAACACTGCGGAAACTTTCAAACTCTGGGTCATTTAACAAACTTAAAGTGCGTCCCTGCAGTCTTAGAAAATACTGTATACACATTACAGGTTCGTATAGTGAATTACCACAGTACTCCTCTCCGTTACATCTTCTTACTTCTGTCACAAAACAGCTAAGGGTGTATGACAACGTAGCATGATCCATATTGACTAAATCTCCACTAATTACACGTATCTCAGATTTAAAGTCAGCTTTTGAATTCCTTTCATTTAACCAAACTTCAAACAGATTCACAGCCCATTTACATTTTGCGCGAGTACTTCCAGAAAATCGATCGCTTGCAAAGATATTAACTTCTTCATCCGTTATAGGTGCAGCAAAACGCTTACTTTCCGCTTTCTCCTTTGTTTTTTTCATTCTTTTATTTTTCTAATGCCACCTTCATGGTCTAAATTTAAAACAAAGTCCTCGTTGCTATCTTCACTTATAACAGAATATGTTGTCTGTGTCATTGGGATTTCAGGTTCAGACTCGGAACTCATGATGGCACACCAGCAAACTCATACACAATATAGCCTATTAATATAAATGTCAATTACCAAATTAGAGTTCAGTTACTCTCATTATTGAACAATTGTAAATTAGGAAGAAATGTTTTAAATGGGATAAACCACGGTAAGTGTTGAATCTGTAAAATAATCCACAGTGTCTCATGTCTAACGGCACTCGAAACAGTGGATTATTTTACTGATTCAACACTTACTGTGGTTTATCCCTTACATAACTACAAGGTGACATTTCTCAGAAGAACGCCCCAGGCTGGGTCTTTGTGATTTCCCAGAACGCCCCAGGCTGGGTCTTTGTGTTTCTCAGAAGAACGCCCCAGGCTGGGTCTTCGTGTTTCTCAGAAGAACGCCCCAGGCTGGGTCTTCGTGTTTCTCAGAAGAACGCCCCAGGCTGGGTCTTCGTGTTTCTCAGAAGAACGCCCCAGGCTGGGTCTTCGTGTTTCTCAGAAGAACGCCCCAGGCTGGGTCTTCGTGTTTCTCAGAAGAACGCCCCAGGCTGGGTCTTCGTGTTTCTCAGAAGAACGCCCCAGGCTGGGTCTTCGTGTTTCTCAGAAGAACGCCCCAGGCTGGGTCTTCGTGTTTCTCAGAAGAACGCCCCAGGCTGGGTCTTCGTGTTTCTCAGAAGAACGCCCCAGGCTGGGTCTTCGTGTTTCTCAGAAGAACGCCCCAGGCTGGGTCTTCGTGTTTCTCAGAAGAACGCCCCAGGCTGGGTCTTCGTGTTTCTCAGAAGAACGCCCCAGGCTGGGTCTTCGTGTTTCTCAGAAGAATGCCTCAGGCTGGGTCTTCGTGATTTCCCAGAAGAACGCCCCAGGCTGGGTCTTCGTGTTTCTCAGAAGAATGCCCCAGGCTGGGTCTTCGTGATTTCCCAGAAGAACGCCCCAGGCTGGGTCTTCGTGTTTCTCAGAAGAACGCCCCAGGCTGGGTCTTCGTGTTTCTCAGAAGAACGCCCCAGGCTGGGTCTTCGTGTTTCTCAGAAGAACGCCCCAGGCTGGGTCTTCGTGTTTCTCAGAAGAACGCCCCAGGCTGGGTCTTCGTGTTTCTCAGAAGAACGCCCCAGGCTGGGTCTTCGTGTTTCTCAGAAGAACGCCCCAGGCTGGGTCTTCGTGTTTCTCAGAAGAACGCCCCAGGCTGGGTCTTCGTGTTTCTCAGAAGAACGCCCCAGGCTGGGTCTTCGTGTTTCTCAGAAGAATGCCTCAGGCTGGGTCTTCGTGATTTCCCAGAAGAACGCCCCAGGCTGGGTCTTCGTGTTTCTCAGAAGAATGCCCCAGGCTGGGTCTTCGTGATTTCCCAGAAGAACGCCCCAGGCTGGGTCTTCGTGTTTCTCAGAAGAACGCCCCAGGCTGGGTCTTCGTGTTTCTCAGAAGAACGCCCCAGCAGGACACTTTCTCTAGACACAGTTTCATTCTGATGAGGCACTGCTTTTGTCTTTTCTAGTTTGTAAAAATCATTGATACATACAAATAATAGAAGCTGTTAAAAGTATAGATGTCCGTGTGTCCTGCACTCTTTATTAGAGTGCATGTTTATCTCTATAGGATGGTTTTATATAGTGCTAATGTGCTGCTTGCTGCCTTTGCTGTTTATCCCAGGTGGTCACAGTTTAGCCAGGAAGTAACCTGAATGTCTCACTCCAGGATGTGAGTGTACATGTGCTTCTGTGTTCAACTGTGCTGGGTGGCTTCACAGACCCAGATTATTGTGAATCTTTGGGTAGCCCGTGATTAGCCCATGAAAGTGCATTTTCATTGCCTTGTACTACACCCACAACATTATTCATATTAACAACCCCCTTTTATTGTGCTTCCAATCTTTATTTAGGCTATGCAAATATTGAAGCAGCTGGATCCTGGTGCTGTACCTGGTGCTGTACCTGGTGCTGTACCGTGGTTAACATGATTGTAGGAGTCTCCTATGGCAGTGTCTTTAAACTTCATTATCGACATCCCCCTCCCAGTTAAACAAGCAAGCAGAGAAGCAGAATATTTCCATGGCACCCATGATATTATATTACAAGGGCGGAGACAATGGATTTTAGAACCTTGGGGAACACTCCATTAGCCCTCGTCCAATCCCCTGCAAGCATGTCTCCTGTTTACTGTATAGGGCCTATACTGCAGGACCACCCGACCCATCAGCGCAGTGTCACTGAGTGCAGTTCAGGTAGAGAGTTGAACTGTGTATCCCTGTCGCGGTTGGAGGGGCTGCAATAGGTTGAGTTACAGATTCCTCAACACTGACAAAGCAGTGCTCCGCGGTGGGACTGTGTGCATGTGTGTGATACGTGGTGAGTGTGTGTGCGTGTGTGTGATACGTGGTGAGTGTCTGTGATACGTGGTGAGTGTGTGTGCCTGTGTGTGTGATATGTGGTGAGTGTGTGTGCCTGTGTGTGTGATACGTGGTGAGTGTGTGTGCCTGTGTGTGTGATACGTGGTGAGTGTGTGTGCCTGTGT
The DNA here is from genome assembly GCF_902713425.1 of Acipenser ruthenus. Taxonomy (NCBI): domain Eukaryota; kingdom Metazoa; phylum Chordata; class Actinopteri; order Acipenseriformes; family Acipenseridae; genus Acipenser; species Acipenser ruthenus. The sequence goes on from NC_081198.1 coordinate 52,565,515, forward strand.
GTGTGATACGTGGTGAGTGTGTGTGCCTGTGTGTGTGATATGTGGTGAGTGTGTGTGTGTGTGATACGTGGTAAGTGTGTGTGCCTGTGTGTGTGTCTGTGTGATACGTGGTGAGTGTGTGTGCCTGTGTGTGTGATATGTGGTGAGTGTGTGTGTCTGTGTGTGATACGTGGTGAGTGTGTGTGTCTGTGTGTGTGTCTGTGTGTGATACATGGTGAGTGTGTGTGCCTGTGTGTGTGTGTCTGTGTGTGATACGTGGTGAGTGTGTGTGTGTGTGTGTGTGATACGTGGTAAGTGTGTGTGCCTGTGTGTGTGTCTGTGTGTGATACGTGGTGAGTGTGTGCCTGTGTGTGTGATATGTGGTGAGTGTGTGTGCCTGTGTGTGATACGTGGTGAGTGTGTGTGTCTGTGTGTGTGTCTGTGTGTGATACATGGTGAGTGTGTGTGCCTGTGTGTGTGATACGTGGTGAGTGTGTGTGCCTGTGTGTGTGTGTCTGTGTGTGATACGTGGTGAGTGTGTGTGCCTGTGTGTGTGATATGTGGTGTGTGTGTGCCTGTGTGTTTGTCTCTGTCTCTGAGAAGGGGAATCGGCCTGTATTCTTCACTCCTGGATGGTTTCATGTAAGAGGAAGCATGGGTGGTAATAGGACTCCCATTTTATAATGGTTTAATCTCTTGCAGGTTTTAGTGTGAGCTGCCCATCTGAGTTCATTTAGACACAGCTTGCATGCTTTGTAGAGGTCTCTATAATATCCTATTCATCCAAACAAATCGCCCTAAATATTTCATGAAATCTTCATGGCAGTATTATAATGTGAACGGTGATCCGTCTTTGAGACGTGTCGGTACAAGCACACCCTGCCTTCAGCATGTGTGTGGGTGAAGCAAACACTCTGCCCCAGGCTAATGGAACTACCGCTGTTTGATTTGGCATTGCAAATCCTATTTGGGTTTTTAAATAGACTTTATTGCTGAAATATATATTTTTTTTTTTCCTTTCTCCTTAGACTGGGCTGCCAGCTTTTCTACAGGCATTGAAAATGTCTCCACTAATAGAGACGGTCAGTGATCACAAGGACTTCAAAAAACTCCTCCGAACGAGAACCAATGTCCTCATTCTCTATTCCAAATCAGGTGAGTGGTTTCCCTCTCCAGACTGTTGTGTGTTTTTGAATTGCCCTGCTCATCGATCCAGAGGAAGAGAGCACTCTTCAGTAGAGGTGTGTAGAGTAGGCATCGCTTGCCAGCTGGTTAGGCTCATCAGTAGAGGGGTGTTTTTTCATGAGGACGTGTCTGTGCCGTGGAGATCCAGTGCAGCTCCTGTGCTGCACAGCACTGCAGTCATGCTCACCTGGTGTGCAGCAGCAATGCACACGTTATTCTAACTGGGTATAAGCAGGACTCTGCTTTCAATGGGCTGTGGCGCTGCACTTAGGATACGTTGTGGGAGTTTCTTTACAGACAGATGGTGAGCAGATATTGCAGTACTACTGCTGTATAGCACCTGAACAAAATCTGAAGTGAATGCACTATTATGTAAAGACTGGTGCTGATCTAGAGAACAGTTTTTCCACTGATGATAAAGCTTGGTTAGGGTATACTTTAACACAAGATATTGAGAGTATTAGTAGCTGTGCATGGTCCCGTCTCCTCTGTATCAATGGTTTTAATAGCAGTGCATGGTCCTGTCTCTGTATCAATGGTATTAGATGCTGTGCATGGTCCTGTCTCCTCCTCTGTATCAATGGTATTAGTAGCTGTGCATGGTCCTGTCTCTGTATCAATGGTATTAGTAGCTGTGCATGGTCCTGTCTCTGTATCAATGGTATTAGATGCTGTGCATGGTCCTGTGTCCTCCTCTGTATCAATGGTATTAGTAGCTGTGCATGGTCCTGTCTCTGTATCAATGGTATTAGTAGCTGTGCATGGCCCTGTCTCTGTATCAATGGTATTAGATGCTGTGCATGGTCCTGTCTCCTCCTCTGTATCAATGGTATTAGTAGCTGTGCATGGTCCTGTCTCCTCCTCTGTATCAATGGTATTAGTAGCTGTGCATGGTCCTGTCTCTGTATCAATGGTATTAGTAGCTGTGCATGGTCCTGTCTCTGTATCAATGGTATTAGTAGCTGTGCATGGTCCTGTCTCTGTATCAATGGTATTAGTAGCTGTGCATGGTCCTGTCTCTGTATCAATGGTATTAGTAGTTGTGCATGGTCCTGTCTCTGTATCAATGGTATTAGTAGCTGTGCATGGTCCTGTCTCTGTATCAATGGTATTAGTAGCTGTGCATGGTCCTGTCTCTGTATCAATGGTATTAGTAGTTGTGCATGGTCCTGTCTCTGTATCAATGGTATTAGTAGCTGTGCATGGTCCTGTCTCTGTATCAATGGTATTAGTAGCTGTGCATGGTCCTGTCTCTGTATCAATGGTATTAGTAGCTGTGCATGGTCCTGTCTCTGTATCAATGGTATTAGTAGCTGCGCATGGTCCTGTCTCTGTATCAATGGTATTAGTAGCTGTGCATGGTCCCGTCTCCTCTGTATCAATGGTATTTAACGTACTTGCTTGTGATATAGAGCAGGTCACGGTGATGTGCTTTTTCATGATACTGATGCAGTATCTCTGTCTTTACTGATAGCCACGGTGAGAGATGTATGCTTCTAATACAATTGCTTTCATTAAATAGTACTGTCTGCCTCATGCATTGCACTTCTGTCTGTGAGTCGATGACAGATGTATCCTCATTTATACCAGAACATCTTGTTCTTCTCTTCAGAGGGTGGGGCTTTCTAAATGCCTGTGCTACTTCAGAAGAAAAAAAAAAAAGAACTGAGGAAAAATATAATATCTCTACTGTTTGCGTTGTGTTGAGGTTTTCTTCAATTCTGAAGGCTTCTGTATTGTACTGTATTTCATTCACCTCTCTACAGTGGTAGTCGAAACCATAACATACTTTTATTTTATTTTAAGAACAGACAGCTTTCTTTTGAAGGCAGTTAATCAAGCAGTAACGTTTGGTTGCAGAAATTATTTGGTTGACCATAGGGGTAAACAAACAAACAAACAAACAAACAAAAAGAAAGTAAATTCTTCTGGGTAATAACTTGAATTCCAGATTGCAGATTTTCATTTTTTTTACAGATGCTTAAACTGCAACAAACACAGACAATATGCTGCAAGGCTTCTCTTTGATTGCAGATCTGCAGCACTGCAGAGCATGAGAGGACTCTCACTCCACATGGAATAATGGCATGAGAGGACTCTCATTCCACATGGAATAATGGCATGAGAGGATGTTGGGAATTTAAATTCCCATCTACGCTTATACATTCTTCTGCATCCGTGTGCATAGTTTTGGAGTGTCTGGGGCTCCACGACACACACATCTTAAACATATTCTCCATTAAGTGTGTGTGTGTTTAATGTTTCACAGTGAGTCCGCTCTCAGGCCATTCCCACTGAACAAGCCAATTCAATGGAAATGAAAAGCAGTTCAAATGCCTTGGTGTTCAGCACTCGAAATGAATACCAGCCTGAAGACTGATGCTTCAGCAGTATTTCCTCCACAGTGTACAGTGTGTTCCTGTGGGGGAGGGTCCCTGGAGTATTCTGCAGCCTTACCTGTGCACACATAGCTAGCAGGCTGTTCTGTAGTGGCTGGCTGTGAGGGGACAGTTTGGTAACACCCTTGTTTGTTTTTCTTCTCAGCTGCTGCAGGTGAAAGGCAGCTCAAGTTGCTCTCTGATGTGGCACAAGCTGTGAAAGGCCAGGGTACCATTGCGTGGGTGGATTGTGGGTAAGTCCCATAAGCAGGATTTTGTCAGTTTCCTCATGGTTTTAGTCATCCTGTATTATCTGAGATTTCTTTAGGAGTAGGTTCATTAAATGCAGTCTGGAAATTTCCACTTTTTCAAACTCCTAAATTTTAGTAGAGCATTTTACAGCACCCCTGGTTTTCATCCCGTAAGTGTGGGAAGGGTTTCAAACAGCGACAATATCTTAAATCACACCAACAAATTCACACAGGAGAAAAACCTTACCATTGTACTGACTGTGGAAAGAATTTCATTATGTCAACTGACCTTAAAAGACACCAGCGAATTCACAGCGTAGAGAAGCCGTGTAGCTGTGATTACTGTGGGCAGAGTTTCACCCACTCAGGAATGCTGACTGGAATCAGTGTCCCAGTAAAATCCAGGGTAGGCTTATCAGGGAGGTGCATTGGTTAAACAAACAAACCGAGCAGAAAGACTACACTAGGATAACTAACGGAATAGTTTCAATGTCTTGTACTGGAAAATAACTTGCACAGGCACACATGCGAATATGTTTGAGTAGGTCTGAATTGGAGTTATCTGTCCTGAGTTTGTGTAAATGTCTACAGAGTTGGAAGAGGCCAGATATGTCTAAGTTTGTTTGCTGTTATTCATGGATAAAGGCAACACAAATTTGAATAAGCTGTTTTTTGTCATATTTCTTTTGAATCATGCAGCACTCTGCTTGGCAGCAGACCACACACTTGAGCAGCACCTTCATTTAAAGGCTGTTGTGCAGGCGAATCTGATATTGACGGATCCTCCTATTACAACCAGACTGTATCCCATTTCTTATAGCTTCGTGAGCAGTTATGCTGAAACCCTTTCCTTGTGTGAAGTCCCCTCAGTGCATCCTCTTCTGCATATAGAATATAAATCTTTCTTATTTATAATCTATATGCATTTTTTTACTTTATGAATGTGGAGTAGTTTGTGTAGATTCTACATGTAAAGTCTAATTTGAAAGCATCGTGGAGTACGCTCAGGTGCCAACAAAATGTGAAAACTTTGCAGGGGGGTGAATACTTCTGCAAACTATGTGTGTGTATATATATATATATATGTGTGTGTGTATGTATGTGTGTGTGTGTGTGTGTGATATATATATAATGCACATGCATACATAACAGATAATGAGTCCCTGTGTAGATTGTGTTGCTGCCACTTTAAGAAATAGCAGTTTCTTCCACAGCCACACAATGCCAGTCTGCAGGCTCCAGTACAGTATGCGTTTGATTTCATTGATTCCTATCTGGAATAAATTGTTTCACCTTTGTTTACTAGCAGAAAGGTTATTAACCATATTATGTGTCATTCAGCGACGCAGTTTGGTTCAGCGACGCAGTTTCATTTCATTGTTGACTTTTCTGTTCACATTGGGCTTTGACTCAGAAGAGTCTTTTGTTTGCTTCCTGTTTCTTTGTATTCGCTGGTTAATGCTCATTAACGTTTCAGGGACAGAACTCTGAACTTTCAGGGACAGAACTCCGTTGTGCTCGTGGTTGCATTCACATTGCTGTTTCTCTGCAACAAGCATTTCTTAATTAAAGAAGCAATCCACAGAGTCTTGGTGCCTGCCTGGATCACAGGATTGCTCAGCAGTGGTTACAGGTTTTGTCTTATTGTGGTGTTACGGTGTCTCTTTAGTGAGACTTGTTAACCCTTGCAGTGCCACAACACTTCTCGGAGTCTGTCTGAGGTTCAAGCTTCTCGGAGTCTGTCTGAGGTCTCCAAGGTTACTGCCTCGCTAGGTAACCACTGTTGATTTGTATTTCTTTTGTGGTTTAAGCTTGTTGACACTGAATCAGATAGCTCAAGGTGGGAGCTCTTACTTGGCTGGATGATAGTACAGTTGGTGCTTTCTAGTCTGGTGTTTGTGTCCTAAACAGCACAGATTATTCAGGGATCAACCTCTAAACAGATGACTTTGCCAAACAGCTTTGCTCAATAAGAAGTTATTTATGTATTAGCATACCTGTTAATCTTACTGTCTCCTCAGCCTCTTGTGTCACTTGAAAAGTAAATCATTGTTTTACATTCCCAGAGACTCTGAAGGACGAAAGCTCTGCAAAAAGACGAAGGTCGATCCCAGCTCGAAGAGAAGCGGAGTTGAATTACTGCATTACAAGTAAGGAGGAAAGTCATTCACATAAAGTACAAGAAAAACGTATTGGCTTGGTATGAGACGGTATGTTCTGTTGTATTACAATGAGATATATATGTATATATAAACAGCAACGAGTTTGTATTTGACATGACTAACACAATCATTAATCTGTTTTGTTTTTTCTGTAAAGGGATGGAACCTTTCATACAGAATATAACAGACCTGAAACATACAAGGTAAACTAAAAAACAAGCAAGATTTTAGTTAATGAAACTGTGAATGGCACAGAATAAACATTAAGCTTTAAATGCAGCATCTAATTGAAGCAGGCAAAGCTTCGACCTGCATGGAAGGATAATCAGGATCTCAGAAACGATCAAAACAAATCATTTTGGGATCTTAGCAGTGGAACCAGTAAAGGATTTCAGTGCAGTCGTGTTCTGGTTGGGCTTTTGAAGATCCACACCTGTGAACAGCATGGGTTTGTGGGACTGAGGCCCTTGTTTATTATTATTATTATTTGTTTATTTAGCAGACGCCTTTACCAAGGTGACTTACAGAGACTAGGGTGTGTGAACTATGCATCAGCTGCAGAGTCACTTACAACTACGTCTCACCCGAAAGACGGAGTACAAGGAGGTAAAGTGACTTGCTCAGGGTCACACAATGAGTCAGTGGCTGAGGTGGGATTTGAACCGAGGACCTCCTGGTTACAAACCCTTTTCTTTAACCACTGGACCACACAGGGGTTAATAAAGCTCTATCTTAATGATCTGAACTGTGGAAGATCTTAATAGCAGCCCTCCCAATGCTATATAAATAAGAGGAAGCAGGTTTGCAGGTGCTGTACAGATCTGAACTGCTTGGACGGGGGTAGCCAGTTTTTGCTCTTCCAGTGTATTGCTGGATGTAACCAGTTGATGTATTTTATTAACTGACCCTGCATTGGAATGAAGTGGACAAGCCCAGTACAACGGCTCTTCAGTAAACGCTGTGTTTTGTGTTTTTGTTTGTTCTTCTTGGTATCTGCAGTCCATGGTCGCTTTTCTAAAGGATCCAGCTGGGTCTCCACTGTGGGAAGAGAATCCAGAAGCCAAAGACATCGCTCACGTTGAAAATGAGAAGGTTGGATACAGTATACCCTTGAAATTCAATTGTCCATGATGTTTGCATAAATTACATTTAAAATGTTCACAGTATACATGTGTGTGCCATGTCTCTGTTTCTAGTGTTCACAGTATACATGTGTGTGCCATGTCTCTGTTTCTAGTGTTCACAGTATACATGTGTGTGCCATGTCTCTGTTTCTAGTGTTCACAGTATACATGTGTGTGCCATGTCTCTGTTTCTAGTGTTCACAGTATACATGTGTGTGCCATGTCTCTGTTTCTAGTGTTCACAGTATACATGTGTGTGCTCTGTCTTCCTTTTTAATACTTTATGCACACTGCCATCTTGCACTTTAGTTTCTATTTGTAATTATTCTGACTGGGCTGTTGGTCTTTCTAAAGTAATAATAATAATAATAATAATAATAATAATAATAATAATAATAATAATAATAATATTTGTTTATTTAGCAGACACCTTTATCCAAGGCGACTTACAGAGACTAGGGTGTGTGAACTATGCATCACCTGCAGAGTCACTTACAACAACGTCTCACCCGAAAGACGGAGCACGAGGAGGTTAAGTGACTTGTCAGGGTCACACAATGAGTCAGTGGCTGAGGTGGGATTTGAACTGGGGACCTCCTGGTTACAAGCCCTTTTCTTTAATCACTGGACCTCTCAAAATGAACGCAGTAGGGATTCAAGGAAATGCATGCACATGGATTAGGGAGTGGTTAACAGGTAGAAAACAGGTAGAAAACAGAAAGTACTGATTAGAGGAGAAACCTCAAAATGGAGTGAGGTAACCAGTGGTGTACCACAGGGATCAGTATTAGGTCCTCTGCTATTCCTAATCTACATTAATGATTTAGATTCTGGTATAGTAAGCTAACTCGTTAAATTTGCAGACGACACAAAAATAGGAGAAGTGGCAAACACTGTTGAAGCAGCAAAGGTCATTCAAAATGATCTAGACAGCATTCAGAACTGGGCAGACACATGGCAAATTACATTTAATAGAGAAAAGTGTGAAGTATTGCATGCGGGCAATAAAAATGTGCATTATAGTGAAATTGAAGAAAGGAACTATGAAAAAGACCTAGGAGTTTGTTGACTCAGAAATGTCTTCATCTAGACAATGTGAGGAAGCTATAAAAAAGGCTAACAAGATGCTTGGATATATTGTGAGAAGTGTTGAATTTAAATCAAGGGAAGTAATGTTAAAACTCTACAATGCATTAGTAAGACCTCACCTAGAATATTGTGTTCAGTTCTGGTCACCTCGTTACAAAAAGGATATTGCTGCTCTAGAAAGAGTGCAAAGAAGAGCAACCAGAATTATCCCAGGTTTAAAAGGCATGTTGTATGCAGACAGGCTAAAAGAATTGAATCTATTCAGTCTTGAACAAAGAAGACTACGCGGCGATCTGATTCAAACATTCAAAATCCTAAAAGGTATAGACAATGTCAACCCGGGGGACTACTTTGACTTGAAAAAAGAAAAAAGGACCAGGGGTCATAAATGGAGTTTAGATAAGGGGCATTCAGAACAGAAAATAGGAGGCACTTTTTTACACAGAGAATTGTGAGGGTCTGGAACCAACTCCCCAGTAATGTTGTTGAAGCTGACACCCTGGGATCCTTCAAGAAGCTGCTTGATGAGATTCTGGGATCAATAAGCTACTAACAACCAAACGAGCAAGATGGGCTGAATAGCCTCCTCTCGTTTGTAAACTTTCTTATGTTCTTATGTTCTTATCTATCTATCTATCTGTCTATCTATCTATCTATCGTGCTCCCTCGCTAGAAGGCTCTCGATTATAACGCGCCTCGGATATAACGCTTCTACAGCATGTCCCCCAATTCCCTATTCTGGTGATTCAGGCAATATTTCTATAGTAAATACAGTACCGATATTGTTGAAACTAATAAACAACTTCAGTCGAACTTCTGTTTCTGTCTCTCCCTTTTGATACAATATCTGAACTGAAGAAATGCTGCGCTGGCACTTTATAACACGGACATCTTATTCAGCATTCGTTTTATAACTAAATAAATATTAGGTCTATTACGTGGTTATCTTTCCTAATGTATTTACTTTTTTCTGCGAGAGGAGCTTTGGCTTTCTCCGGGAGACGAGACGCTGCAGCTTCACTTCAGCCCCGCTCCGGCAGCCGAACCGATGTGTGTTGTTATGTGTCCTGTGACGCCCCCACCTCCTGCCCGTTTATAACACTCTTCAGTTATAACGCTCTTATTGTGTGTCCCCCGAAACCCGCGTTATAGCGAGGGAGCACTGTGTGTGTGTGTGTGTGTGTGTGTGTGTAATATATATATATATAGTGAGGATGGGTGAACACGAATATGCACTTGCTGGTATCGTGCATATATCTCTGCTTTTAGGTCAGAATGAGGGAAGGATGTTGAGATAATGTGTATTGAGAAAAAGAGGCCACATACAGTCAGTTGATCATTTCTGTATTGAGAAACAGAATGTCTCTCTTGCATTGCTTTCAAAGATGTGGTTTTCATTCCTTGTATTTCTCATGCAATGCAATACAAGTGCTGTTTTCTCCTGCAAGGTGATGTGTACACTTACTCTGGTTTTGTCTGTTGACCTCAGGAATTCAGGAAGCTGCTGAAAAAGGAAGAAAGGCCAATTCTAATGATGTTTTATGCTCCATGTAAGTTCAGCTTTTAATGTATTCTGTGTATATTAGCAATGCCGATGAAAACCTCACATTACAAGAACTGTGCCAGAGCAGCACACTATTAACTGTGTGGACTGTGCTATCCAGAGCAGCACACTATTAACTGTGTGGACTGTGCTGTCCAGAGCAGCACACTATTAACTGTGTGGACTGTGCTATCCAGAGCAGCACACTATTAACTGTGTGGACTGTGCTGTCCAGAGCAGCACACTATTAACTGTGTGGACTGTGCTATCCAGAGCAGCACACTATTAACTGTGTGGACTGTGCTGTCCAGAGCAGCACACTATTAACTGTGTGGACTGTGCTGTCCAGAGCAGCACACTATTAACTGTGTGGACTGTGCTGTCCAGAGCAGCACACTATTAACTGTGTGGACTGTGCTGTCCAGAGCAGCACACTATTAACTGTGTGGACTGTGCTGTCCAGAGCAGCACACTATTAACTGTGTGGACTGTGCTGTCCAGAGCAGCACACTATTAACTGTGTGGACTGTGCTGTCCAGAGCAGCACACTATTAACTGTGTGGACTGTGCTGTCCAGAGCAGCACACTATTAACTGTGTGGACTGTGCTATCCAGAGCAGCACACTATTAACTGTGTGGACTGTGCTGTCCAGAGCAGCACACTATTAACTGTGTGGACTGTGCTATCCAGAGCAGCACACTATTAACCCTCCTCACAGTGCATTCAGCAAGAGAGAAACTGTTCTTAATTGGCTGTCAATGAGGTGAAGTTTAATTTAATAATATTCCTAAGTGACTGTTTGTTCTGAAACGTGTCTAGTTTAAACTCTCTTTGTCTGTTCTTTTGAAGGGTGTGGTGTGTGTAAGAGAATGATGCCTGCATTCCAGCAGGCAGCCTCGGAGCTCAGGGGGTCGTATGTAAGTGACATGTCTAAAGGCCATGACAAGTTCTTTTTTATTTCATTTATTGTGGCACAGGAAATAATCTTGCATTGTGTAGCAGTGAGAGCCGTCCCTGGTGGTGTGTCAGTGAAACTCTCATTTAACCTGGCAAAGGCTCAAACTGCAAGGCAATGGGATATTTTGCTTCATAAAGTCAAATGAAAACACATTGTAGAGAGTGAGCTGCTTCCCTGCTGATAGGACTGTTATAAAAAGGGTTCAGTTCACAATAACCTTCATCGGAGAATCATAGACACATGCTGCAGGATTAGAGGATTACATTAGCCATGGGAGAATCATAGACACATGCTGCAGGATTAGAGGATTACATTAGCCATGGGAGAATCGTAGACACATGCTGCAGGATTAGAGGATTACATTAGCCATGGGAGAATCATAGACACATGCTGCAGGATTAGAGGATTACATTAGGCATGGGAGAATCATAGACACATGCTGCAGGATTAGAGGATTACATTAGGCATGGGAGAATCATACACATGCTGCAGGATTAGAGGATTACATTAGCCATGGGAGAATCGTAGACACATGCTGCAGGATTAGAGGATTACATTAGCCATGGGAGAATCATAGACACATGCTGCAGGATTAGAGGATTACATTAGGCATGGGAGAATCATAGACACATGCTGCAGGATTAGAGGATTACATTAGCCATGGGAGAATCGTAGACACATGCTGCAGGATTAGAGGATTACATTAGGCATGGGAGAATCATACACATGCTGCAGGATTAGAGGATTACATTAGGCATGGGAGAATCATAGACACATGCTGCAGGATTAGAGGATTACATTAGCCATGGGAGAATCGTAGACACATGCTGCAGGATTAGAGGATTACATTAGCCATGGGAGAATCATAGACACATGCTGCAGGATTAGAGGATTACATTAGGCATGGGAGAATCATAGACACATGCTGCAGGATTAGAGGATTACATTAGCCATGGGAGAATCGTAGACACATGCTGCAGGATTAGAGGATTACATTAGGCATGGGAGAATCATAGACACATGCTGCAGGATTAGAGGATTACATTAGCCATGGGAGAATCATAGACACATGCTGCAGGATTAGAGGATTACATTAGGCTCCCTTTAATTTGGACCAGGCTGTAAAGCATTCAGGATGGTGGCGCTGGCGCTCTGGTTTTGTTATCCAAGGGCTCAGTCTGGGTGCTGCCTTCATAAAAAACAAACCCTTCAGTCTTGTAGAATCTGTGCCCAGGCTTTTCGGAAACCTACTTTAAAGTATTGATTGGGAGACGTGTAAATATCCCCTTAAGCAATTAACTTGAAAGAAGCTTTGGAAAGAGAGTTGGGATCCTTTCCGAATTTGTTACTGGAAATTCCTATTTATTAATTGGTTTTTATAGCTAATTGCCATGGGTTTGGGTAATAAAAAAAAAAAAGAAAGTAAAGGCCAGTTTGGGGCTATTGGGCCCAGTTTAGGAAGTGAAATGTTTTGCATGATAGGCTCTTCACCCATTCAAGTGAAGCAGTGTATTTTGCCCCTTACTTGACTACTGCTTGGTCGAGCCTGTGCCTCCTCAGCTATGTTGTCACTGTTCATTTCTTGCTGTTTTTTTTCCAGGTGCTTGCAGGAATGAACGTGCACCCGTCAGAGTTTGATGGGATCAAGCAGGAGTTCAATGTCAAAGGATATCCCACCTTCTGTTACTTTGAGTAAGGTTCTGCACTCTACATAGTGAAAAGCGTTACGGAGCAGGGCTGCGTTGTTAGTGGTTGAGAGAATGGTACAGGTGGTGTTCAACATACTGCAGGAGAGCTGGGGGCTTCGTCTGAATGTGATCCGAGTGTCCAGAGCTCTCCGACGTGTCTTCAAACAGCATGTGGTGGGCATGTCAAGAGCTACGCGTTTCATTGCAGTGCTGCTGCTGCTGCTGCTGCTGCTTTTTAACTAGCATGAATCCTAAAGTGCCAGTGCAGCTGTATAAAACACAGAAGGAGCTTCCACAGCAAGCGCCTCCCTGAGACGTGTCTTTACACACAAACCTACAATAAAAGCAAACAGTCCCACTCAGAGGCTCGCTTTGTTTTCTTTTTAATTATCCGGTTATTCCCTTTTGGATTTGAATTGTTTTAATAAAATGAAAATGTTTAATCTGGGATAGAAAGCGGAGTTTCTTGAAAGGCATGCGAAATGATCCGTAAGGACGTAAACTATTTGATGATTTCTTTACAATATTACAGCAATGTTCATAGATCCATACTGATTAGTGCCAGTTACAAATTGCCGCTCTCACCAGCTTCCAGGTTTAGACTTTGCACATTCTTTGCAATGTGAATGTTTTCTAGTCAGTAAGGCATATTAAAGATCTGCTTGGATAAGGAACCAGGGTTTCTGCTCAGTAGTTTTGGAATAACAGAACCATGATAAACTATAAGTTTGGATGTGTAGCAATGAGAGAAATGCATCACCTATGATACGTGATACTAGAGTTCAGTATACAAATAAAGTGTGAATTCGTAGAAAATGTATATTTTAGTGGCGTTCCGGTACCTTCAGATTTAGGACCTCACCACTGATCCTTATTACATGATTAACATTGGCTGTTTAAAATGGTCAGAGCTTTGAACTTTGCCCTTTCCATCATTACAGGAAGCCTAACGTTCCTTTTTAATCTTTTTTTAAGGAAAGGAAAGTTTCTCCACCACTACGAAAGCTATGGGGCAACAGCAAAGGACATAGTGGAGTGGATGAAAAAGTAAGTTTTTCGATGGCCGAGCTGGTTCCCTGGGATTACTATTTAGTATGGCAGAAGTTAACTTCTGACAGCTTGCCAGGAAAGGCATATCCGAACTTTGTGTGAGCTTCAGTTCAAGCAGACTTTCTGTGCAGTTTATTATGTGTTGTTGACTGTAGGCCTCAGCACACTGTTCAGATGATCCAGTTTTATTTTCAGCCAGCGTTCCCATGGTGGTACTAATATTGGAGTTACTGATGTAATGAATAAGATCATCATAATTGTGTTGGAAAATAAACAAAACGCTGAGAACCAGCTCTGCATGTGTTGTACCACTCTCATTCAATCACACAGCATGAATACCTAAACAAATCATGTCTTACCCTTGCAATTCCAACGATACGTTAGCTGTCAAAGGTACTCTTTCTTATTGAAACAACACAGGGTCAAAAAATACAGTTTTATTAACGTAACCAGCACTAGAGCTGCACTGCTTGGGCTGAGATTGATTGAGAAGGTTGTCCCTATTTGCACTTCCACAAATCCCTGGAAATGTAGTGCCACAATAAAACACACACACACTGACACACACTGACACACACACTGACACACACACACTGACACTCGCGCACACACTGACACACTCACACTCACTCACTCACACACACACTGATATACACACATACACTCACACACACACACACATATATATATATATATATTAAATTGATTCTAGAAGTAGCAATTTCCCAGACACACTAAGATTTTTCTAAAATGTATTTTGCTGTTCTTTCCTGCAAGTTGACTCTGATGTCATTTATTTTACACACGTAGCCTCTGCTTCGTGCTTTGAACGAGGGCCTTGTGCTCAAGGTTTTCAGCTGGCAAGGCTATCAGAATATAGTCATGTTTATTCCAGTAGATTCCTTTTTAAATGTTCCACAATAATGCTTTCTTTGGCTCGGAAGATGAGCCAGGAGGGTGGAGTGCACAGATGTTGCTGCTGCAGCTGTTTCCTAACCATGATGTCGTGCTGCCGCTGCTGGTTTTTAATTCAGGGCAGCAGTGTGTAGTAGTGGTCAGGGCTCTCGACTCTGGCAGCAGTGTGTAGTAGTGGTCAGGGCTCTCGACTCTGGCAGCAGTGTGTAGTAGTGGTTAGGGCTCTGGACCCTTGACCAGAGGGTCGTGGGTTCAATCCCAGGTGGGGGACACTGCTGCTGTACCCTTGAGCAAGGTACTTTACCTAGATTGCTCCAGTAAAAACCCAACTGTATAAAGGGGTAATTGTATGTAAAAATAATGTGTAAAAAATAATGTGATATCTTGTAACAATTGTAAGTCGCCCTGGATAAGGGCGTCTGCTAAGAAATAAATAATATTAATAATTCTGATGATCGGTTGTGAAGATCAGTCCATGATGTTATTGTGTCTCTTCCGTAGCCCTCAGCCTCCGCAGCCCCAAGCCCCAGAGGTGGTGTGGTCTGAACAGGGCTCTGCAGTGTTCCACCTGACTGACGACAATTTCCACCAGTTCCTCCAAGATCACCCTTCAGTGCTGCTCATGTTTTATGCCCCATGTGAGTAGTAAACTGCATGGGAGTTACATATATCCACTAAACAAGCATATCACTTTGAACACTTTAATGTTAACCTTACATTTTGTAATTTAATTGATTCCATGATTTTAATGAATAGCATTTTGTACACAGACGTGTCTCTACAATTGAATTTGATAGAAATGCTTTATACTACCATGCTTTTGCACTGTGTTCCTGTTCACAGCTGGGTTTGAGTCGTTTTATCTAAATTAACTTGTGGAGATAAATTTGCTTTATCAGGGGTCTTGAATGGCTTGCCAATTACGAGGCAGACCTACCATGGCTGCCCTGAATCTTCTGCAATTTAAGTAAACAGAAATCTGCTTCCCACATGGAAAATTGTACTGGTTTTCAATTTAGATAATTGTTAGGGAAACATGAATGGGCCCTTCAATTATCTGTGGAAGCTGATGTCCTCAGATTCTTGAATGTCTCTTAACCCCAAAGCTGCCAGGCTTGTAGAAGCTGCAGTAAAGTGAAAAAGAAGCATGCTTTATAAATCAAGCCTGTTGGTTAATGATAATTCACTGCCTACACATGGTATGCATGGAACAGTGCCACACACATTCCAGAAAGCTGCGTGTGTAGATCTACGTTAACAGAAGGCTATTAGAGCAGTTTCAGGTGCTGAAGCAGGCTTGAGCAGGGGCCTTGTATCCCACGAAGGAGGGGCTTGCTGCAAGCTTGTGGATGAAATCCGGGCTAGTCTGCCTCTGGAATTGAAAGCAGGGCTTCAGGAATAAAAGGAAGCGTGTCCCCATAGTTAAGGTTTTGAGTTCCAGCATTTGTTCAGGTTGAAGCAACATTTCAGTCACAAAATTGTTTCAGCTGACCGTGCCTTTGAGGTCGTGCAGAAAAATGATTTGAAAATGTCCTATTGAGTGTTCTTGTCCATTTTTAACATGATGTCAGCACTCTGGAGCATTCAGGAATTCCATGGCAGCCGTGCCTCTTGTTTCATAGTTGGTAAAGTATTCGGCCCGTATGGAGCAGAGTGTTTCCGGGTTTCCGGGTTTCCAGGTGTGAGCACACAGAGTTAATAATGATTAACATTGAATAAGGTGCAGGTGTGAGCACACAGAGTTAATAATGATTAACGTTGAATAAGGTGCAGGTGTGAGCACACAGAGTTAATAATGATTAACGTTGAATAAGGTGCAGGTGTGAGCACACAGAGTTAATAATGATTAACGTTGAATAAGGTGCAGGTGTGAGCACACAGAGTTAATAATGATTAACGCTGAATAAGGTGCAGGTGTGAGCACACAGAGTTAATAATGATTAACGTTGAATAAGGTGCAGGTGTGAGCACACATACCCCGCCATATCAAGTCTTCATCACTGAATAAATGTAGACAGACAGCATGACATATCTGTGATTGTAAATGGCATCAAAACCACGCCTGCTGAAGAGATCTATTGTCATTGAGCCTGCTCTCGTCACTCGCTGCATTGTTGTCCCTGGTAGTTACTGTATCCCTGTGAGGAGCAGCTCCTGAAGAGATCTATTGTCATTGAGCCTGCTCTTGTCACTCGCTGCATTGCTGTCCCTGGTAGTTACTGTATCCCTGTGAGGAGCAGCTCCTGAAGCCTCCTGTCTGTCTGCTCTCTGCACTGAGATATCTCTAAAATGCTGTGTTTCTTGTCTGAGTGACTTGTTAAATGGCCTCAGTTTTACTTGTGCTCCCTGTGCTCTGTGTTCAGGGTGTGGCCACTGCAAGAAGATGAAGCCTGAATACGACGAGGCTGCTGAGATCCTCAACAAGAACCAGGATGTAAGTCTCATCATCGGAACAGTTCTTTAGAGAAATGGTTTATTTTTAATATGTTTTGTAACACAAATATAGACACCTTCTGTATGTAATCGACAAATATTGTTCTATATTAGCGTAGTAGCTGGCTGCAATTAAATCACATATTTGAGGTTTTTCACAACACAGTGCTAGAGTAAACAGGGCTGCCCTTCACATGTAATCTTGGGTTTACCGGTGTGCCTCAGTGTGCAGCTGCAGTCTGCTTGCTTCTCTCAAGGACAGGGTTAGTTGAGTGCAGAATTGCATTATATGAATGTGATTAACTGGGAGTGTCCAGTCTGGATGATGATACTTGTTTTTGAGGTCAGGAATAAGTGGATAAAGCGGTAAACAGTGTAGCGGTTATCTCCTCCTCATCGTCTCTGTTTCACTGCACAAGTTCAGAGAGTGATCACGCTCTCACAGGGCTCTGATGTCATTTGTTTTCCATTCCATGACCTGTATTTAAAAATAAAAAAAGAAGTATTTACACACCATTTTTGGTGTAAGTACTGAATTCCAATTATGAATAAGCAGCAGACCCTTATTATTGTTATTGGAATCAAAGAGTTGAATTATAAACCAAGCCAGGTTACGAGACTGCAGCCAATGAATTTTGCCTGTTTAGTTTTGCTGGCTGTCAGCCCCCCGTGTTTTGATTGCAGGATTCAGTGTACAGCACTTCAGCACTAGAGCAGTTTTGAGCTCCACCAAAGACAGTACCTGACTAGGCTCCAATATTAAGATCGAATTAATTACAAGATCTTGAAAAAACTCTTAACAATCTTATCAGATAGCACATTTAATAACCCTAATCAGAGTTTCCTAGTGCACGAAGGTGTTTATTTCAAAAGCCAGGTAATTGCGATATTTAAAATCACATTTCATTGCCCTGTCGTGTGTCCTGTGTCCCAGTTCTTGCAGTCAGATTTGCACCTGAATATAAGACTTCATGTCAGAGTTGTTGGCATGCTCTGTACCCTCTACTGGCACCCATTAAACCTGGTGCAAGTGCCATCTGGTAACTCAGTCCTTTTCATACAAAACAAACCTCTTAGTAATTCTCGAAAGGTGTAAGGAATATCATTTCATGTTCATTTTATATTGCATGTTTTTGAAACAGAGCCCAGGTGTGCTGGCAGCAGTGGACTCCACGATCCACAAAGCTGTGGGGGAGAGGTACCACATCACCGGCTTCCCTACGGTCAAGTACTTTGAGAATGGAGAGGAGAAATACACCCTGCCACACCTCCGCAGCAAGGACAAGATCATTGAGTGGCTTCACAAGTACGCCTTTTAAATGCACAGCTCAGCCATGATTTCACGAGTACGCCTTTTAAATGCACAGCTCAGCCATGATTTCACGAGTACGCCTTTTAAATGCACAGCTCAGCCATGATTTCACAAGTACGCCTTTTAAATGCACAGCTCAGCCATGATTTCACAAGTACGCCTTTTAAATGCACAGCTCACACAACAGGCTATTGTGTTTCTAAACGTCCCTTGTTCCTCTTTACTATGTAATGACAAGAAAGCACGAAGTACAGAAGGAACGTCCACTGTCGACATAAAGGTTAAGCTGTCAACAGCTCCAGTGCCTCTAAAGTAACATTGCTTGTCTGCTGCTGCAGCCGTGACTTGTGTCTGAAACCAGGGAACAGCGAGCATTCACAATTAAGAATGGTTCAGTCTGGGTATAAATTACATCTTTGCACTTTCTTTTTTGAGCAAGTGACGAGGCAAAATCTAGCAATTCAAATCTTTAATATATTCTTACTGTATGAGAGATTTATAAATTCAGGGCAGAAAGTTGGTTTTAATTCTGAAAGGCTGTTACAAGGGGTAAACCCCTTTTATAATCCCTTCACCCCAGCTTGGTTAGATGAGTTGAAACGGCTGGCACTGTCCCAGTTCTTCTCCAGCAGAGGTACACAGCTGTATTCTAGGGTTCTCGCTTCCATTCGATTGCCAGTGTTTTACAGTAATGAACTGGTTCACTGCCACATGGTTTAAACCTCTGGCCAGATCAGTGTTACAGATCACATGCTTTTTCACATGGACTTTATGTTTAGCTGCCATTCCCCTGGGAATGAAGTCATTAAATTGATTGAGTTAGCATATTGCTTCTCGAGTGAAATATTGTAAAATATTTCTGTTTTATGTAAAGAAATTACAGCGCAAGGTGTACAATTATGATAAAACATCACCCCTCTGGTAAAAACAACAAAAGCAGAAAATGTCCTTTTGTTTACCCAGAGGGAAGTGATCAGCTGCCAGTGTTTTTATAGAACAGACACTGCCCTGACGGATTCCCCCTTTGCTGTATTGCTCACATTGCCCACATTGCCCAAGCTCCGTGTAGCACTTTCTGCTTCTCTTCATTCTCCACACTTCACAGTGTAACACTGGCATCTGCTGAGAGACTGCTGCTGCTGCTGAAGGAGCCCATTAGTGCCAACACTCCGGCTTTGTCTGCATTTCTGCAAGATCTAGGGATGCCCTAAATAGTGCTAACAAGTGCAGCTTATTCTTCCCCGGTGAAGTTTGGCAACATGCGTAAATGTGAACCAGCTTGGACGGTGTTTTAAGTGGATGAAGCTGAGGGCTGACTGACTGACCTTGGCTGCAAATGGAACAACCTTGCTTTGAAGTTACTGTGGGTCATGCACTCCCAATGAACTGCACGCTCTGCAATTCAGCCTGATAGGAACGTCTTTGTGTATCCAAGCTGTATTTCATTACAATCAGGATCTCGGAATAATTACCTTGTAATGTCATTTGGCCTTCAAATGAACAGTGTAAGTGATGCCAATAGCATGGATGGGTGAGCAGGGGATATGTGATGCTGTGTAATAAAGATGAACGGCGCACACAAGCTGTAAATCACTGCGTTTCTTGTACAGACGAGCGTTACCTGATATCTGTGCAGTAAAGTCCCACAGACTGATGGCTTTAAAATCATTGCAATTGTATTCTTGTGGTTTAGCTGTTCAGATTTGGAAAACCGTTTTCAATTCTGAGACCAGATGTTATCAGTAGGAGAACTCTTTATTCTTCTCATCACATTCATTTTGGGGAGTAGGGATGGGGGGTGGGGGGTGTGGGGTGGGGTGGGGGGGGGGGTAGGTAGGTTAGCTTCCTTCAGTTTAAACTCTTCGCAATGGCCATTGAGTCACCATTGTGTTTTGGGGGTGCAGGTGTACAGTAATTCTGGCAGCCCTCATTATGTGTACTGTGGAAAAGCTCTTTGTAGGATAGAGTTCCAGCACAGTACACACCATGTAGATACAGTACTGCAGTTCTGCGTTGCAAAACCAATGTGAAGATCAGTGCCCTTGTTGACTGCGTGTTCTTGTCCCTCTCAGCCCACAGGCCCCCCCTCCGCCGGAGCAGTCCTGGGAAGAGAAGCCGTCCAGCGTCAGCCACCTGGGGGTGCAGGATTTCCGCGAGTCCCTGAAGAAGAAGAAGCACGCGCTCGTCATGTTTTACGCTCCATGTAAGCATGTCTGCAAACCTGACCTGATCCTCCACTGCTGCTAACTAACCTGACCTGATACTCCCTCCACTGCTGCTAACTAACCTGACCTGATCCTCCCTCCACTGCTGCTACCTAACCTAACCTGATCTTCCACTGCTGCTACCTGACCTGACCTGACCTGATCCTCCACTGCTGCTACCTAACCTGACCTGATCCTCCACTGCTGCTACCTGACCTGACCTGATACTCCCTCCACTGCTGCTAACTAACCTGACCTGATCCTCCCTCCACTGCTGCTACCTAACCTGACCTGATCCTCCACTGCTGCTACCAACCTGACCTGATCCTCCACTGCTGCTACCTAACCTGACCTGATCCTCCACTGCTGCTACCTAACCTGACCTGATCCTCCACTGCTGCAACCTAACCTGACCTGATCCTCCACTGCTGCTACCTAACCTGACCTGATCCTCCACTGCTGCAACCTAACCTGACCTGATCCTCCACTGCTGCTAACTAACCTGACCTGATCCTCCACTGCTGCTACCTGACCTGACCTGATCCTCCACTGCTGCTAACTAACCTGACCTGATCCTCCACTGCTGCAACCTAACCTGACCTGATCCTCCACTGCTGCTACCTAACCTGACCTGATCCTCCACTGCTGCTCAGCAATATCAAACCTTTGGCTTTGCAATAAAGCGCTACGTTGGACCCAACTACGGTCACTGCAAAACGAAAACTGGGCAAGCTTACCAACCAGCTTGTACAGGCTGTTCTAGAATCTGTTCTAGACAATCCCTGCATTGCTCCTTAAACAACACAACAGAATACTCCCTTTGAGTGTCGTCTGTTTGCTCCAGTATCTATGCTCCACATCTCTTCAGTGTTCACTTCCCTGAGACAATATGCTAATTGTTGTTTAGCATCTTTGGTAGCTTAGTGCTCATTAAACTCAAAGGACAAAACCCCTTTCATTGAAAAATGTGTTAAGTAGGAAGCTGTAATTGTCACTCATACTCTAGCAGTACAGATCAACCTGCTTTTAACACAGCAGATTCAGATTATTTCTTATGTTTGAGACACTAAAAGTGGGCATGGAATTTAGGCTGCTGGCTGATGATTTCAGAACAAGATTTGGACATGTACATGTACCTAGTGTAGCAACTACCTTCATTGACATTGCTTATGAAACAAACAGTGCAGCACCAGCCCTTGTAAAAGCTCTGATTCCCTCCAGAGCAGTTTGCTAGCTGGCATGGGAGCAGTGTTTTCACAGCTTGGCAGGGAGGGCAGGTGCTCCTGTGACTGTGCCGTTAACACCAGCAGGTGCTCCTGTGACTGTGCCGTTAACACCAGCAGGTGCTCCTGTGACTGTGCCGTTAACACGAGGCACACATTCAGCATCTCCATTTTGCTGTGCTCGCTTTGCTGCAGATTGATCATGACCTACTTTATTTTTATGTGGCTCAAACACTCAATTTTAAGTTACTCAGTAAAAACCAAATACAAGCTGATTTATAAATCACTTCAATTGTTTTCAGTGCGTACTCTATTAGCTCTTTGTTTTTCAGAACCTTGATACACAAACAACTCGATATCAATAATCTTCATTTATCTCCAGCACTCCTTAGATCAGGTGCACAGACCTCAGTGTACTGTGCAGTACCATCTAGCATTGGTGTAGCAAACGCACCCTCACAAATCCTGGACTTTAAACCCATTTAGATTAACACCACTTACTGCTTGCTTATTGCAAGTTGTCCTTGAGGAAATGTGTGCAGTGAGCTGTCACCACTTAGAGCACAGCCACTATACTGTGACTGGGATCAACGCACTGTAATTAACTCGTTGTTACAACGGGGAGGGTGTTAGACTTGTTTGAGGATCAATCTGCAGTCTTGTATCTGAAGCAGCAGTGAATACATACCTTTGAGTCGGAGAGTCTGTGATTTTTATGCAGGAAATGAATGTAGGAAACTAGTCGCTGTGGATTAGACGGCACATCGTGTTAAAGGAGGGTTTTTACAAGGTGTGTACAGAGAAAGCAACATGTTGAATCACTGCTCCCCCTAGCCGCGGCCATGCAGTGATTCACCGGCTCAACAGCCAATCAGAACCACTAGAGCACCTCCTGCATGAAGTGTTCAGCTAGACCTGCCTTGGCACAGTCAATAACACTGCTAATAAGAAGAACAACACTGTCAGGCTGCATGTGCTTCGGGACCCCAAATATTCTGTTTACTTGCAGCAAGCAAAACTGTCCTGCAGTTTACAGAAAATATTACAGAAAAAAATGACCCTGGAATGGCTGTGAGATTTATTATCAAAACTGAGCTTAAAGGATTCTGAATGATTTTGGAGCCCATCTGTGGGTTTCTGAGAGGAAATCCTCCTCTTAGTCTTGACCTCAGACTGTGATCCTGCCACAGCAGGGCAGATGGGCATTCGATGGCATGTTCACCACTGTCGGGAGTGGAGCAGGATCCAGGCCCACTACAGTAATAATGCGCTTTTTCATGCTGTGGAGGCTTGCGTCTTGGTTTGAAGCCTGTATAGTGTAATAATAAAGAGCGCTTCAGTGAGGGGCTGAGCTGTTTCAGTGAAGCTGGATCTTCAGACTGAGTTGTGGGCAATGAAGCACGGCCAGATTGACCTGACACACCACTGGAAAGCTGCCTGACCTTTTAAATCAATTGGGGGGGAAAAAACAAGCCTTTCTACTCAGTTATTCACAAGTGCACTCCAGTTGCAGAGTGCGTTGGTCGCACAGTTCGGGCTTGTTGGAGCAGTGAAGTCAGGCGCTCAGAAACCGCTGACGGAACAGCTAATAGCCCCAGGATGCAGAAATCAGCATCCAGTCATCTGTTTGCTAGCTTTAACAGCTTGGCACAGACCCACTGTCTGGTGTCTTGTTGGCGCCACAATGATTTTGTTATGACGTTGTTCTGGGATTCTTTTAATACTTCTAATCAGCCTAATTCATAATAAGAAAAAAACAGCAGATCTGCAGAATTTTTGTGTTGCTTTTAAAGAATGTAAATTAGTTTTCAAATGAGAAAAACAAGAAAGTGGTTCAAGAAAATGGCAGTCAAGGAATCCTTTGAATTAGTTTCATTAGAACTAAAATGCACTGTTCAGATAAGCGTCTGGATTTTCTCTTTTTCTTTCTTTGTTTTTGGGAATGCAGTATTTTATAGTCATACTGTACAATGGTTATTGGTGATGGCAATACGCTGCACACTTTTGCTAAACAACATTTGGGGCAGCAGTGTGGAGTAGTGGTTAGGGCTCTGGACTCTTAGCCGGAGGGTCGTGGGTTCAATCCCCAGTGGGGGACACTGCTGCTGTACCCTTGAGCAAGGTACTTTACCTAGATTGCTCCAGTAAAAACTCAACTGTATAAATGGGTAATTGTATGTAAAAAATAATGTGATATCTGTATAATGTATAATGTGATATCTTGTAACAATTGTAAGTCGCCCTGGATAAGGGCGTCTGCTAAGAAATAAATAATAATAATAATAATAAACAAACAACGCAAAGTATCAAACATGTTGTAATGGTCATGTTTCTCTTCCCTGCTCTCCCCCAGGGTGCCCGCACTGTAAGAATGCAGTCCCCCACTTCACAGCCGCTGCGGACCTGTTTAAAGAAGACCGAAAGGTAACCAGCTCCTCTGTGCTGACGGACCAGAGCAGCGTCTGGAGTTCCTGCTCTAGTTTTAAAATGATGAATGCCTCATTGTGAATGCAACAGCAATTTCCAACACTTTTCTCCCCTGAACCAGCCTAAGGTTAATCAGCACTCTCTAATGTGATTTTATTTGAGACTTTCAATCCTATCTGGGACCGTCTCTAAAACAGACCTCATAAAGGCTGTGTTTTATTATCGCTGGGACTCTCTGGGCAAGGCTGTACAAACGCACTCTTAACCACACGCTTCAGATTTACAAGCTGAAATAATAAAATAAAAAGGCAGCTTTGATCTTGGGGTCTTCTTTTTTTATTGAATGTATGTTTTATGTAGGGCATGTACTGTAGACAGGAGTTCCTCCTTGAGCATGTATAAAGACTCAGTCCAGTTCAGAAGGGTTATTCTCCTCTGCTAGGATGCATATACAGTTGCAATTCTTTAGCACGTTATTGATTAGTATCAGTATATGGGAGTGCTGTAGATGGATGCGTGTCTGTGTGGATGGGAGTGCTGTAGATGGATGGGTGTCTGTGTGGATGGGAGTGCTGTAGATGGATGGGTGTCTGTGTGGATGGGAGTGCTGGAGATGGATGGGTGTCTGTGTGGATGGGAGTGCTGGAGATGGATGGGTGTCTGTGTTGATGGGAGTGCTGGAGATGGATGGGTGTCTGTGTGGATGGGAGTGCTGGAGATGGATGGGTGTCTGTGTGGATGGGAGTGCTGTAGATGGATGGGTGTCTGTGTGGATGGGGGTGCTGTAGATGGATGGGTGTCTGTGGGTGCGTGTGTCTGTCTGTGTTTTTACCGGTGAATGTACAGCAGGTCGTGGTGATTTACTGTTAGCTCTAGTTTTGTATTTGCAGCAGAGGCAGGAGGTGTATGTCACTGACACGCACGTTTTTGATGAAGCAGCTTTGCTACAATGTAGCCAATTGAAGCTGCTGTGAAATGTTTAAAAAGCTTCACCTGATGGTCAGTTAAGGTCAGCTCAATGCTGAGTGAGTCAAAGGGGAAGGACAGAATCTTATATCTGAAACATTTACATTTTTTATTTCGTTTTGGTATTATTTCTACTTATGAAATTTTGTATTAGTAACAAATAAGCATAAATAATTTTACAATTAATAAACCTGGAACATGCATTTTCAACTCAAAGCAGTGAGAGAGGCATGATGAAAATGTCAGGACCATGCAGTATTAGACGACTAACTTCTTAGATTATTAACAATTAAGTTAAAGTAGGTAGAACCTGTTTTTTTTCCTTTCAAATATGGACAGTTTTCACATATTATGTCATTCAATATGTGTTTAGGCAGAGAGCAGAATATCTCAATCAGGCCTGACGAAATGGATTATTTAGCTTATACACGTATGCTTGCACAGTTACTTTGAGGGAGCATTGCCTCCCATTTCTCATGAAAATGGCTCTAAACTAGCACTCATCTAAAATCTATAGTGTGGTGGCGTTTCATGTGCAGAAATCATTGGATTTGCAAAGCTGTGGTGAACATGGGTTCCATTAAGAGCAGCGGCTGGAATTCAATCCATCCCATACACGACACAGCAGATTGTAATACTGGAAGGGCTCCGCACAGTTACTGCTTTTTAAAGGGGTTTTGAGGACAGGGCTTGGAGACCTTGCCCCAGTTATAGTCACTGCCACGTTGGCTATTTATTTTTTAAGACACATGCTGACATTGAGTCTCTCTCCAATATTTCCCAGATTTGTCATTGCTTTCATTGTTCAGAGGTCATTGTCACATCATAGTTGTCCACTCTTTGTTCCAGGCCCCAGTCTTTTCATGAACTCCCACTAAACGCCATGGCTGAAAGGTGCTTTTTTTTTGGTCTTTTTAGCCGTTTTGCTGATGCATAAGAGACAGTTCTTTATGAAGCTTCCCATTTCATTAAGAAAGTCAACTGTTTTGGGAAAACAGTTCAAGATCAAGCTTTATAAAAACAGTCACAGGATTGTGGCTGTAAATGATAAAACACAGAGCGGTAAACATAGCAGTTTAACTCCTACACATACCAATACAAGCCTATTATTGATGATGATGATGAAGAATAGTTTATTTGCGGTTTTGCTTATGTTTAGCAGGTCTAACCCCCTGCTCCTTGTGTTTCAGATTGCTTATGCTGCTGTGGACTGCACCAAAGGGCAGAACAATGAGCTCTGCAAACAAGAAAGCGTCGAGGGTTACCCGACCTTCAATTACTACAACTATGGAAAATTCATCGAGAAATACAGTGGAGACCGAGGGGTAAGTGTAATGGAGCAGATCTACTACAGTAATCCGGAGAAGACCATGCTGGTCTTCTGTTTGGTACATGCAGTGTAATGGAGCAGATCTAGAGTAATCTGGAGAAGACCATGCTGTTCTGTTTGGTACAATTGCAATGTGGTTATCCTTCAATGTGAAAGCAATAAAGAAAGCTAAATCCACATGTAGAGTAGAGACGTGAACAGAGCTGTACCATTTAAATGAAGCTTGTGAAGGCGGTGCATTCATTCTCCAGATCTCAGTTTTGCTGGCTGTGGCAGTAATCTGACTTGCAGTCAGCAGGCTCTTCAAATACAAACCCCAGGCATGCAGCTGTCATTTCTAGTTTAGGGGTTTGAATTCAGTCGGGGAGACAGAATCGCTGTAACGCTGTAATCTCATTCGTTTGTAGGAGTCGGGATTTATCGGCTTCATGAAGACACTACGAGGGAAGGATCAGGAAAAGGTGGGCAAGCGGAAAGAAGAGTTGTAACGGCATCTGTTGGGAGGAAGGAGCCTACCACTGCACTGTGAATGAGCGGAGCCCAGCACTACTGTAACCAGGGACCTGACACCTTCTTCACAGACACAGCTTTTTATACACAGTCAGCAGTTTGGACAATATTTGTAATACAATACAATGTAATACATTTTGAGATTAATCTTTTTTTTTTTTTTTAAATGACCATTTCCAAAGTGCTCTAGTAGTACATGTTACCTATGCAAAACGTTCTTGTTTCCAATTGTGTCTGCGGGTGGCTTTTTAAAGGTGTTTTTCTTTACTGGGTGAAGCGTTTAAGTCAAATGTGTGTTTTTACAGGAGTATGTACTATTCAAAAAACAGTTTTTGTTTGAGGCCCCAACAATTTACAAAAAATCTAAAAATAAAAATGGGTGTAAAATTGCAAAGGTTATGGTGATGTGTGAAGCTATTTTTGTATGAATAAAATCGTTTAAATTGTGGCCTTAAATTTAAGTGTCTGAAAAACAGCATTTCCAAATGTTCCAAAGCGTTCGCTACACTGAGTTCAATATGAGCTGAGTCACACCTGTCCTGACTGTAAAGCGTTCACTACACTGAGTTCAATATGAGCTACCCCGAGTCACACCTGTCCTGACTGTAAAGCGTTCGCTACACTGAGTTCAATATGAGCTGAGTCACACCTGTCCTGACTGTAAAGCGTTCACTACACTGAGTTCAATATGAGCTACCCCGAGTCACACCTGTCCTGACTGTAAAGCGTTCGCTACGCTGAGTTCAATATGAGCTCTGAGTCACACCTGTCCTGACTGTAAAGCGTTCGCTACACTGAGTTCAATATGAGCTGAGTCACACCTGTCCTGACTGTAAAGCGTTCGCTACGCTGAGTTCAATATGAGCTACTCCGAGTCACACCTGTCCTGACTGTAAAGCGTTCACTACACTGAGTTCAATATGAGCTACTCAGAGTCACACCTGTCCTGACTGTAAAGCGTTCGCTACGCTGAGTTCAATATGAACTACAAGTCACACCTGTCCTGACTGTAAAGCGTTCACTACGCTGAGTTCAATATGAGCTCTGAGTCACACCTGTCCTGACTGTAAAGCGTTCACTACACTGAGTTAAATATGAGCTACTCTGAGTCACACCTGTCCTGACTGTAAATCATGTGGGATGGTCTTTGCTGAGCATTGGTGTACAATGGGAAACCTGCCCTGGGCTTTTAATGTACTCTTGTAAAAAGATATTCTAATAATAAATACATTAAAAAAAATGAAATGGTGGAAGACAGAGCTGTGAAAACAGTTGTGTTGATTCTAAATGTAACCATGGTGGTTACTGCTAGATCCAGTCTGCAGTTTGCCTTTCTTTCAGGTTTCCTCATATGCTTCAGGGAAGAGGGTGTTTACGCGTTTAGCTTTTTGCAGATGTAATACATGTGGGTTTGAATGAATGTATATCCTGCTGTGCAGTATCCCAGCTGCAACACCTGGAGTACAGTATGCACTTTGTATTGAAATATCTCAATAGACAAATTTAGGATGCTGTTTACTGTGAATTCCAGGCACAGCCTCATCCCTTGCATAGCAAGTAGGGAAATGAATACTGCACCAGAATGAAACTGTTTAAAACCGTTTCTGGAAAGCTTGTTTTTTATTACTCATAGAAGTTGGGTGGGGATCTAGTTCATGCTAAGCAAGGTTCTTGGGGACAGGGAGGAATCATTAAAGGATGTAGTCATTTGCTT
This sequence comes from Acipenser ruthenus, assembly GCF_902713425.1. Classification (NCBI taxonomy): domain Eukaryota; kingdom Metazoa; phylum Chordata; class Actinopteri; order Acipenseriformes; family Acipenseridae; genus Acipenser; species Acipenser ruthenus. Next base: position 52,593,957 of record NC_081198.1, read on the forward strand.
TCCAGATGGGTGGTTTGCTCCAGTGAAGAGTAACAGAATTGTTTACACTTGTATGTAAAATTGCACAAGAATGAAAGTTCGGGGACGTGCAATTACTGTGCCAAACAATCTCTGAAAACATGTTGTTTGTGTGTGCTGTGTAGCTCGCTGAAACGTTCAACAAATACATATCATTTTTTAAAATGCAAGATAAATTGTTAAGAAGTACACAGTCTGTTAAGTGTAGTGAAATGTACGATGCTAAATGTACAGGCTTCACATGAACTGTGTCCAGCTCTGATCATCATTGTTTTATTGAGAATCATTTCCACAGTGCTACTCCTGAAGCATGTAGATTGATGCGTCATCATCGTAGTGTTTTATTGAGAATAATTTCCACAGTGCTACTCCGGGAGCATGTAGATTGATGCATCATCATCGTAGTGTTTTATTGAGAATCATTTCCACAGTGCTACTCGAGACCTGTAGATTGATGCGTCATCATCGTAGTGTTTTATTGAAAATCATTTCCACAGTGCTACTCCTGAGACCTGTAGATTGATGCGTCATCATCGTAGTGTTTTATTGAGAATCATTTCCACAGTGCTACTCCTGAAGCATGTAGATTGATGCATCATCATCGTAGTGTTTTATTGAAAATCATTTCCACAGTGCTACTCCTGAAGCATGTAGATTGATGCGTCATCATCGTAGTGTTTTATTGAGAATAATTTCCACAGTGCTACTCCTGAAGCATGTAGATTGATGCATCATCATCGTAGTGTTTTATTGAAAATCATTTCCACAGTGCTACTCCTGAAGCATGTAGATTGATGCGTCATCATCGTAGTGTTTTATTGAAAATCATTTCCACAGTGCTACTCCTGAAGCATGTAGATTGATGCATCATCATCGTAGTGTTTTATTGAAAATCATTTCCACAGTGCTACTCCTGAGACCTGTAGATTGATGCGTCATCGTAGTGTTTTATTGAAAATCATTTCCACAGTGCTACTCCTGAGACCTGTAGATTGATGCGTCATCGTAGTGTTTTATTGAGAATAATTTCCACAGTGCTACTCCTGAAGCATGTAGATTGATGCGTCATCATCGTAGTGTTTTATTGAAAATCATTTCCACAGTGCTACTCCTGAAGCATGTAGATTGATGCATCATCATCGTAGTGTTTTATTGAAAATCATTTCCACAGTGCTACTCCTGAAGCATGTAGATTGATGCGTCATCATCGTAGTGTTTTATTGAGAATCATTTCCACAGTGCTACTCCTGCAGCATGTAGATTGATGCGTCATCGTAGTGTTTTATTGAAAATCATTTCCACAGTGCTACTCCTGAGACCTGTAGATTGATGCGTCATCATCGTAGTGTTTTATTGAAAATCATTTCCACAGTGCTACTCCTGAAGCATGTAGATTGATGCATCATCATCGTAGTGTTTTATTGAAAATCATTTCCACAGTGCTACTCCTGAAGCATGTAGATTGATGCGTCATCATCGTAGTGTTTTATTGAAAATCATTTCCACAGTGCTACTCCTGAGACCTGTAGATTGATGCGTCATCATCGTAGTGTTTTATTGAGAATCATTTCCACAGTGCTACTCCTGAGACCTGTAGATTGATGCGTCATCGTAGTGTTTTATTGAGAATCATTTCCACAGTGCTACTCCGGGAGCATGTAGATTGATGCGTCATCGTCATGTTTTTTTATGTATCTTATTCCAGTTTTAAAGTGACGTTCAAATTGTTGATTGTGGTATCAGTTTGTAAAACTAGAAAGATGTCCCACCAATGCCAAGAAATCAATTCTGCCTTGATTTGTTCTTAGTGAGATTTTTAACCATGTGTACAGTTTTACCGTGATCTCTGAAGACCTCAAAATAAATGAATGAATAAATAAAGGCTGTACGTTGAAGATAACTGTGTTCACACTGGATTTGTTTCCCTGAATCTAACATACATCATATTCATTCCTTAAATATCAATGAATTGGACACCAGTGTGGAGCGTCACTTGCTTGTGTGACCCCCTGAAGTGAACTGACTGGATCTCTGAAGCGTACTTGCAAGTGAAGTTCTCACTAAAGTCTATATGGATCAGGCAATCATTGGTCAGGTTTTCCCTCAGGGTCCGGTAGATGCTGTACTGCCATCTGATGTTGAACAGATGTCTCCTGAATTTAAAGTCGTCATGTCACTGGTGTTACCAGCATGAACAGTAACACCAGTGACGATAACACCAGTGACAAATCTGCAGACAAGATGGCATATCTAAGATGGCGGCCACAGTAGCTCAAACCACACTTCTTAAATTGTAAATAAATCACTTAATCATGCGATTTGATCAATTATTTTAAACACATTTCCTTTCCCCTTACTATAAACTGTATAACACCAGTGACACATCTTAAGTCCTCGCATGAAATTACCAAATTAATCATCAAATTGCTAACATATGAAGAGAGAGTGTACACTCACCATGGCCTTTTCAAAACAGCCCTGCCTCCAATGAACCTTTGACCCAGGAAGAAGTTGGCAAGGATGTTGTATTTTTTCAAAGTGGTGGTTTTTATAAATTTTAACACCAGTGACATGAAATTGAGGGACATCTATTCCCTGTAAATTATTTATAATATTTAGTTGATATTTTAGTTTTTTAAGCAGTCCACTAAATAACTATAATACTTTCCTTTGTATTATGACATTTAAAGGGGGAGGAAAATATATTTTTTAACTCAAAATATGTCACTAAACCATGACTCCTGACCCGAGGGACAAGCCAATTTCATGGTACTGACCGTGTTTTACAATATATAAAAAAAATGGTTTGCAATATAACTGTCTTACATATGTTTTATTAACAATAATACACTTCAATTAAAACAAAAAACATATATTTTGTGTCATTATCTGACACTTTTAAGTGTTTTTCCTGGTGGTTAAGGCTGGGACAGGAAAGCCACCATTTTCGTAGAATGACCCATGTGTGTGTATGGATGTTTGTTTATGTGTGTGAGTGTGTATGTATGTTTGTGTATGCATATTTATGTGTGTGAGTGTGTATGTATATTTGATTATGTGTGTGATTGCGTATGTGTGTGTATGTATATTTGATTATGTGTGTGATTGTGTATGTGTGTGTATGCATGTTTGTTTATGTGTGTGATTGTGTATGTGTGTGTATGCATGTTTGTTTATGTGTGTGATTGTGTATGTGTGTGTATGCATGTTTGTTCATGTGTGTGATTGTGTATGTGTGTGTATGCATGTTTGTTTATGTGTATGTGTGTGTATGCATGTTTGTTTATGTGTGTGATTGTGTATGTGTGTGAGTGTGTATGTGTGTGTATGCATGTTTGTTTATGTGTGTGAGTGTGTATGTGTGTATGCATGTTTGTTTATGTGTGTGAGTGTGTATGTGTGTGTATGCATGTTTGTTTATGTGTGTGAGTGTGTATGTGTGTATGCATGTTTGTTTATGTGTGTGAGTGTGTAAGTGTGTGTATGCATGTTTGTTTATGTGTGTGAGTGTGTATGTGTGTGTATGCATGTTTGTTTATGTGTGTGAGTGTGTATGTGTGTGTATGCATGTTTGTTCATGTGTGTGTATGCATGTTTGTTTATGTGAATGTGAGTGTGTATGTGTGTGTATGCATGTTTGTTTATGTGTGTGATTGTGTATGTGTGTGTATGCATGTTTGTTTATGTGTGTGATTGTGTATGTGTGTGTATGTATGTTTGATTGTGTGTGTGATTGTGTATGTGTGTGTATGCATGTTTGTTTATGTGTGTGAGTGTGTATGTGTGTGTATGCATGTTTGTTTATGTGTGTGATTGTGTATGTGTGTGTATGCATGTTTGTTTATGTGTGTGATTGTGTATGTGTGTGTATGCATGTTTGTTTATGTGTGTGATTGTGTATGTGTGTGTATGTATGTTTGATTATGTGTGTGATTGTGTATGTGTGTGTATGCATGTTTGTTTATGTGTGTGAGTGTGTATGTGTGTGTATGCATGTTTGTTTATGTGTGTGATTGTGTATGTGTGTATGCATGTTTGTTTATGTGTGTGATTGTGTATGTGTGTGTATGCATGTTTGTTTATGTGTGTGATTGTGTATGTGTGTGTATGCATGTTTGTTTATGTGTGTGATTGTGTATGTGTGTGTATGCATGTTTGTTTATGTGTGTGAGTGTGTATGTGTGTGTATGCATGTTTTTTTATGTGTGTGATTGTGTATGTGTGTGTATGCATGTTTGTTTATGTGAATGTGATTGTTTATGTGTGTGATTGTGTATGTGTGTGAGTGTGTATGTGTGTGTATGCATGTTTGTTTATGTGTGTGAGTGTGTATGCATGTTTTTTTATGTGTGTGATTGTGTATGTGTGTGTATGCATGTTTGTTTATGTGAATGTGATTGTGTATGTGTGTGTATGTATATTTGTTTATGTGAATGTGTGTGTGTTTAGTTATTTATCTTTGCTTCTCTGAGCTACAGTGGGGTTTGCAGATGATGTTATTGACTGCAGTTTACTTCACAGCGACACAGGTTGCAGGCTCCTGGTTGCAATTCATCTAACTGCTTACTCATAGTCGAGCGTCTTCTTTATTTTGCCCAGCTCCTGGACAGGCAGCGTCTTCTTTATTTTGCCCAGCTCCTGGACAGGCAGCGTCTCCTTTATTTTGCCCAGCTCCTGGACAGGCAGCGTCTCCTTTATTTTGCCCAGCTCCTGGACAGGCAGCGTCTCCTTTATTTTGCCCAGGTCCTGGACAGGCAGCGTCTCCTCTATTTTGCCCAGCTCCTGGACAGGCAGCGTCTCCTCTATTTTGCCCAGCTCCTGGACAGGCAGCGTCTCCTCTATTTTGCCCAGCTCCTGGACAGGCAGCGTTACTGCACTTGGCCATGATGGTGAAGCGTAGTATTGATACCCAGAATGCAATTTCTCTACCACGCACACCAACACAGCCACGTAAACACAGACTTCCGATACATGAATGAAATCTCGGGGATGTGACAGATACAAACAGTGTGGCGCTTACATTCGGGAAACGTCTTCGGTTTGACCCTCTTTATGCCGCAGCCAAGGTCAGGGCGAACACTTGTGTGAATGTTATTCTCTATGTACAAGGCCTGCAGTTTCTAACACAGCTGCGGGAGCCATGCCGAGCCTTGGATTTGCCTCGATACCCCTGCGGGGTGTTGTGCAGTAGGAACGGGGAGGAACGTGATGGACCGAGTGAACGGCTGTCGTTACTTTTAAAAATAAGCAACAAACAAAAACTGTAGTTGTCGTTCATTGAAGAAAAACAATTACCAGTAAATTACCAAAACGCAAAAACCATATTGTTCGTCTTTACGAACAATCTGTATTGTATTCCTAATTTCCAGATCGGAACCTCGGTTTATTTTTTGTTTTTTTTGTAGCGATACGTTTACAATCACAGGGGTCTTACACTGGGATTTATAGAAGCAGTGTTATTCTTATTGTGCTGTTTGAAATGCCCCTGGTGTCCCAAACACTACAGACACGTTCAAGAGGAAATGGTAACACTTTGCCGTTCACCTATCCAATGGTTTCAGTAAATAAAGAAGTCTATTATTATTATTATTATTATTATTATTATTATTATTATTATTATTATTATTATTATTATTAATTAATAAAATCCAGTTTTGACAAGTATGAAACTGTCCTGGGCTGTTGATAGTTTCTTTATTAACACAAGTCAATGAAGGTTTTATGAATATCTATCCTTATATTCGTAAAAACTTTGGCGTTAATGCTCTGTGAATATAGCCATAATATAGTTTTTTTTTCTTTTTCTTTTTTAGCCGAAATTAGAATTCGCAAAAATAAATCATTCTTCATATAGAGTGCATGTCATTGTAGTCTAATGGTGCGGTGTGCATCGCTTTCTAGACCCGCCTTGTACCATTTGATTAACCCCTTCCTATCTGCATTACCAACAGGCCGACCTACCTTGAGCTAAAAATCACATGGAGGTTACTGATTTCACCAGCAGGCTCACAAGTGGATGAGTTTGGGAAGCTGTTAAAGTGAGGTATGAACCGTTTCTTGAATAAACCAGTGGCTGTGGTTTTCATTAGAAGCTGTATGGATTGAGTCATTTACAGATTACAGTTGAGCATTGAACACAAGTTGTCACTTAAGATTTGTACTTGTGATATTTTGTAAATTACATAAATAAATAAATTGTATAAGTGATACACGATGAGAAAGCATTATGTTAATCGAAGAACAGCTGAATTACATTCTTGTCAAAGAAACGGAAAGCCGTATTCTGCAATTTGCAAGGGAAAACAATCCATTAAAGGGAAATGCAAAAGTGTGCAGTTTAGAAGCTATTTTTCCATCGTTATAGTAGCATGACGTCAGTTATTTAACTAGTCACTAGGAAAAACAGTTTGAAACCACTTCACAGCTTAGCCCTGGTTGATAAGTCACTGGGAAAATCAATTTGTTTACTATGGTCTGTAACCTAGACCTGCATATTTCACATTCATCATTCAAGCATGTTATTCTCTGTGAGTCATATTGCCACCTGCAGTAAAAGGCACAGTTCACGTGTATACATACCACCCTTAAAATGAGCTTAAACGCCCATTAAAGTTACAATACTACCCTTTTGAATGAGAGCGCGGTCATTGAGGTGCTGTCCATGGTACTGATCATCCTATAGATCATTCATTTTTTCAGCATGGATGCTTTTGGAAATGACATGCACTTAAATGTATGTGTACCAGTGAAAATGAAAGCATTTTATAAAGGTGTTGTTTTCACTGTTTTATATAGGAATACAGGTCTCATTTTTGTGTAGGTCTTGTGTGGTATGTTTAAAGAACTCTGTGTAAGTAAAGGAAACAGCGTGTTTTGGTGTCTGCTATAATAATTGGCAAACTGGAAGTTAATGAACTGCAGAAAAGCAAATCCCTGCTGACATCTGGAACAAGTAAAACACAAATGGATGATCTGTGGTTGGAAGGTTTTTTAGGTGAATTCATTGAACTGCCTGGTTGACTGTTGTGTAAGTTATTTAGTTGTTTTTGGTAAATGTTATTGTTAATTGCAGGTGTTTACTTTTAACTTAATTTATTTAATGTGAAGCTAGTTGGTTCCTTGAGATAATAAAAGCCAAGTGTACTGGTGAATAGCGTTGCTTTGTGTTTCAGATTGCCAGTAATTCTGTTGAAGATGTCCATGGTTCTGTTTGCCTCTGTGGTTCGGGTGAGAGACGGCCTCCCGCTTTCTGCATCTACAGACTATGAGCAGGACAGGGGAGTGCAGGAGAGTAAGAAATACCTCAAAACACTGTCCAAAAAACTCAGCCAGCTTCCAGACAGATGTACTCTGAAAACTGGACAATACAACATAAAGTAAGAATTTCATTACGTGATTCTCAGCTTTACCTTTTTGCAAGTTTTTGAGCCTTCAGATTTGAAATGATAAACATCTGCTTCTCTAGCTAATCATCACTTAACTGTGTCCCTCGGTAATGCTTGTAGTTAGAAAAAAACAAAACAAGTTGAACCCAAGGTCAATCTATAACTTGAAGTAAAACTGTGCAAGTCCTAGAATTGCCTATTAATCACAACAAGACTTTTAAAGAGTTCCCGTGGGGATTCGAATCTCAAATGTATCTTTCCTTGCTAGAATTGTCCATTCATCACAACAAGACTTTTAAAGGGTTCCCGTGGGGATTCGAATCTCAGATGTATCTTTCCTTGGGCATTGCGCCACCATTCCGGTTCCTACTTTCTGACATTCGTCGTTCATCATCTGAACTTCATAAGAATAAGTTAAAAGAAAACCCAGCAGACTGTCTCTGTCTCTGTCTCTGTCTCTCAGTGAGTCATGCTGCTATTTCATTCCTCCAAAGAGACTTTAAAGCAATTACAGAAATATTATTTTTAATATTCCGCTCACTGGAGTGGAATTGCTATACATTGTCAAAATAATTAGCATAATAGGTCCTATTAATGTTGCTTAATTGCTAAATGAATTATGAGCCACAAGGACCCTAGACGTGGGGGGTGCCGTGGTGTCACCAGCCATGCATTTTTATTCAGGTGTTTAATGGACTGCCTGTTACTTACAGAATGGCTCATAAATCAGTGCCTCAGTTTCAGACAGTTAGCAATGAGTATTTCCTCACGACAGAGGACTTCTCATTTTCAAATGCAGTAGTGCACTGAAACCCATTTTAAAACCCATTCGTTACTACAGTAACTACTGTAACTGCTGAAGCTGGGACAGAGACCTGCTTTACAATGTCCCAATTTATCATCTGCCAAGATCTGCAACTCTGCGCAAACAGGCTTCAAACTATACAAATCTGACAAATGCTACATTTGAGAACGAATATGTATTGTTTTTTACAATTTGCTGTTGTTTGTTTGTTCTGTGATCTGGAATCTCGTTTATACTCTTTATATGTAGGATGAAGACTCTGTAAGTGTATATGCATGACTGTATATACTGGCCATATTGTGATAACTTGCAAAATCTATGAATGAAGCTATGATACTGCTGCATCATGAGGTCTGTTGTTTGGGTGTGTTGTTTGTTGCTGTGGTATGTGTATTTAAGCATTCATTTTGAAGCTCTTTGCTTTGATTTGTCTAGCTTCACAAGCTCGTTAGGAGTGGGGTACATGATGATCTGCATGGAGAGCTACCCCAGTGTTCTAGCATTCAGTTTCCTGGATGAGTTGCAGAGGGAGTTTATTGTATCCTACGACACGAAGCGCATCAGCAGTGCAGTGCGACCATACTCCTTCATCGACTTTGGTGAGAGCCTTACAGCTTATGCATGCAAATGAGTCAGAAGCTTCTGCCATCTTAAAATAAAAAAATACCAGCTTATTTATATATATATATATATATATATATATATATATATATATATATATATATATATATATATATATAAACTATATAAACTATATGTAATGTAATTGTTTCTGTTGTGGGTATATCACACCTGTATCGAACAACATTACCGGAACCAACTCCCCAGTAATGTTGTTGAAGCTGACACCCTGGGATCCTTCAAGAAGCTGCTTGATGAGATTCTGGGATCAATAAGCTACTAACAACCAAACGAGCAAGATGGGCTGAATGGCCTCCTCTCGTTTGTAAACTTTCTTATGTTCTTACAAGAAAACAAGCAGCTGTAAAGTAATAAGAATAAATGTTTTGTTTTGTTTGTTTTATTTATTTATAAAATGAATTAACAATGGCTTTCTTGTGTATATCTTTTTAGATAATTTTATACAGAAGACCAAACAGCGTTATAACAGCCCACGGTCTTTATCGATTAAGATTAATCTTGCTGACATGCAAACAGAAATCAAGCTTCGACCCCCATACCAACTTTCCACTTCAGACCTGGGGACTGTAAATGGGTTTGCACATCAATCCACATCTAAATACAAGGGAATAGGTAAGAGCATGACTGCAATGTACTGCATGCTTCAGTTTGAACTGCTTTTACTGTTTTATACAATACAGCAGCGGCCCTCCAAACCGCGCAGTGCTGTTGTGTCTAGTCTGTGCATCTCCAATGGTTTCCAGAACAGCGGCCAGGATACTAATCTGAAGCAGTTGTGACCGACGTGACTGCTGAAGGAACGGCTTGAGCCAAATTCACTGAAGAACTTGGTGGAATGGGGATGCTATTGTAGTAATGTGATTACATTCACTGAACTTGGTGGAATGGGGATGCTATTGTAGTAATATGATTACATTCACTGAACTTGGTGGAATGGGGATGGTATTGTGATTGGTTGTTATTATGTAATATGATGACAAAATGTTTCCTCTTTTCCACTTCTAAGCAGTACATTATAATGTATGTGAGCTCTTTCCTTTGATATTACTCAGTAATCGTTTGTGGGTTAGCCTGGGCCAGAACCCCAATAGAGGCACATGTCATGTTGCAAATATCGAGAACTATTACTCTATAAATATCCACAACAGTAAGTCTGTATATTGTAAAAGATTATAACTGTTTTTTTATTATTTGTATTTTCTATTAATACAAAAACAAACAGTGTTCGCTTTAACCTTTCAGCCCCTGCTTCTGTAGAAAAAGACTAATAATGTTTCTATCCTCTGTGCCCCTTAATCAGTTGTAGCCAGGCCAGGTGTGAGCACCCTTTCTTCTTGCCTTTCTGCTTCAGTGCCCTCTCTGTTTGCCCCGTCACACTCCACTGACCAAGGCAACATGATTTACATGTGGTTCACTGAAGCCATTGTCCCTCCATGTGGTGCAGGCTGGAGCGTTCTGTTCACACATTCTCACATACCTCAGTCAGGGAAGCCAGCACGGGGGAGAGGGGGGTATACTGCATCGAGTGTGCTGACAGTGGATCGCTCTCCGACAAGCCCTTTTTATTTCATGTTTTCCCTTTTCATTGAAATGTATAGAAATGGTAACCAGCACTTTGAATGCAATAATTGCATGCTATTCTATTATGTTGTATCCCAGTGGGGTTTGGTATTAAAGTTTGGCTGACAAATTGCAAGAAATTCAGAAATTGAAAAGTTCTTTAAATGGGTATAGAATTAAACAGAGAGAATGTATGGATCTTTTTTCCCCCCAATAACAATAAAAACCTGAATGTTGCATGTTTTATGCAATGTCTTTATGTAATAGTAAAAGAAAATGAGTAGAAATGTAGGTAACCCTTTCGACCGAGAAGTCTCTTTCAGTGTCTGGACATGCTGTAGTTTTGTGAAGTTCTGGAGAATATCTTAATGTTGCTGTTCCAGATGACTGTGCTGTTGCTCTGTGATCCCCAGCTTGACTGAAGCCAGCAGCTAAAGCATGATATATGTGTGGTATACCCTCTGAGTGGGATCAGCACACTGCAAGCTGTTCAGGACGCGGAAACAATAGTGCTGCCGCGCCGTACGCAGTGACATTGTAGAATGGTTTGTCCTGTTGCAAAGGAAATGAATTCACAATGAATACAGGTTTATTTCTCCTCTGGGCTGTGACAGGCAGCACTATAGAGCAGATTACCCTAAGACAAGTGCCTGGGATACAGTCTCGATAGCATTCTCAGAAATTAATTGAAAACCATTTAATGCACTGCCTTGTGACGTGACATTTGTCTGGTTTTGTTGCAATGCAATACATGTTTTTTTTTGGTGTATATTTAAGATAACTAAACATATCTGCAAACCATTATTACATTTTTTTAAATAGTACCCTTTACTTTCCTGTTTTCAGCTCCTAACCAAATGCTTGAGCCAGTGATGCTGGCTGGGATTGTCTCCTGTGTGCTCAGCCTGCTGTGTGGAAGCCTGAATCTAATCCGGGGCGTCCATGCCATTGAAAGTATATTGCAGGTAATCTGTGACCAGGCAGAGAGTACCATTGCTTTAGGGGCTATAGAGCGTTTCTTGCATGAATGCACAGATGCTACAGTTATAAACTGTGATATATAGTAATAATAATAATATAATAAAGTAATAAATAAAATAAAGTAATAATACATGTTTAAAACATGTGGTAGTATTGCATTGAACACATTGAGTCATCTCACATTGAAGATCAAACACTGTAGTACTGAAGTTCATATTTTAAATGAGAAGTTCTGTAATTGCTTTTAAAATATGAAAATGTGTCTCGCTAAATACCAGAACATCACTATTTCACAAATGTCAGTTAATACAGCCTTAAATAAATGGCTTGGACTTTGTGTGAAGTTGAAATGCTTGGTTCCACACTGTTACTATGATTTCATTTGTTAGGGCTACTGTAACCTGCTATGAATCGTTGCCATGTTATCATCTTAAAAGTACAGCTGCAGTGCAGTGCAGCGCAGCAGTTCACAGTATCTACCAAGCAGAACCTGCTCACCTTTTTTCTTGCTCTAATTTGTAGAACATTGCCCTCTAGTGGACATATTGTCACAATGCAGTTCTGAGGGGGTAATAGGATGCTGAAAGCCTCCTTCCCTCTTTCCATAGCTCAGTATTCCTTGGACTCAGCACAGGGAGGGGGGCTCATTCCCCATGTTTATTATTCCAGGAATGCGTTGAAGTAACTCTGTAGTCCACTGGGTGCTGAATGAAGAGTTATTGTGGGGCTAATTTGCAGTGAAATGTTACTCTTTCCTTGTCCAGAATGAAGATGAAGATTGCAATTATGTTATTGCTTTTTTCCTTGGAATGGCAGCCTGCTTTTATCAGGTGAGGGATGATTCATTTGTCAAAATCCTGACTACAGATAAAACAACAAACCATACACCACCACTTTATATATTTAATAGCAGTCCTAGAGAACAATCTTCAGTTTTGATTTCTAATGTATTTATATACAAGTCAACTCCTGTGCAGATAGTGTAATAATTATGTACAGTTTGAGGAGCCAGAACTGCATCTCTTATACAGAAAGAGGCATCTCAACACACAGCATGCTAACTTGTAGTGTTGACATAACAATGTACAATATTGACAGCTCAGTAACTCATTGGATGATGTTTGTTTACGACTGCAAGTCGCCCTGGATAAGGGCGTCTGCTAAGAAATAAATAATAATAATAATAATAATAATAATAATAATAATATTTGGATGATGTTGCCATTCAGGTGAGGTTTTACCACCCGTTTCCACTTTGATAACCTAGTTTTCATATTCGCACTTCTGCAGTAAATCAGAAAGTGGAATACATTTATTATGTGTATAAAATACTAAATGAATCCTCCCAGCTTTTAGCCAGTTCAAGGGTGGCATTGCTGTATTGTTTTATTCAGACCCCACAGCTTCAAAATATTTGTATTGGCAAGTTCTCTATTGCGGCTGTATTTTAGAAGCTAGGAAAGGTTGTCCTTGTTGCTCTTAGTTGTTTTAATGTTGAGAAGGTGTTACTGGACTTTTAAAGCGTTTATCGTGTGTTTGTCTGGGAGTCACTGATTTCTTCTTTTATTGTTTGTATTGTTCCCAGTGTTACCTGTTTGCGTTCTGCACGAGCTGGAGGAACATGAAATCCTGCCTGAGTTTTGGTTTGATCTGCCTGTGCAGCATGTACCTGTATGAGCTGCGAAACATGTGGCAGCTCTTGTTTCATGTGACAGTGGGGGCCTTCACCACGCTGCAGATCAGGCTGAGGCAGCCCCAAGGTAAAGCCCCCGACTACAACGTCTGAAGAGGAGGCTGCTTGTAGCACCTTTCCAAATGTGTTCACAGAATGTGCAAACAGCTCAGGAACAGTGTGAACGGAAGGTTCTGCCAAATGCAATCTTTATGCAAAGATGGAACTTTCCTTCTGAAATCAACGATAACTCAAGTGACCAAATTGAAGAGGATGTTTAAGAGCGTACCTGAAGAACCCGCAGCCTCTCGTCAGAGTGCAGATTTGTCATGTGATGATGCCGGGGAATGTTTTCAGTATTTATTAATATATTCAATATTTCAAAAAGTGGGGAACCAGAAAATATATATATTTTTTATTTTAGTGTTTGCTTTGATACTACAATATTAGAGTTAGTTTAATTTTGGGCAAGGTGAAATGCAAATAACGTTTTATCATATAACAAAAAAAACTAAAAACTGCATAGTAATTATAAACATTTAGAGAATACAATCTGATAACACAGGTGCAGATTCAAATAAAAAAGTAGAATACATTACTGTTGAGTCCTAACCAACTGAATGTATCTTACTGCTTGAGGAAGAAGTTACTCCTGCAACTTTACAGAACGGCTAACCTCTCCTGATTCTGAGTACATGCTGTCTGTAAATGCGGTGACAGCAGCTAGTCCCACCAGTGCGTTTACAGACGTGCTTCAGAAAGGTCAAGATATCCTGCCTCATGAACCGCTTGCTTTTAATGAGCTTTAATGAGTATAGTAAAACATACAGTACATGTGGACGTACTGGGCTTGTTCTGTCGCTGAATTTGAAATGTATCACTAGTGTAGATTAACTCCTGAAATGTGTAGTATCTTCAGTGATGTAGAAAGTATCCCTTCAGGTAATGTTTCGTCAGTGTCATCTGATGCATTCGTTTGGCATTGTTAATGAACTGGATTTATAATCTGTTCTGGAAATAGTTTGAAACGCTTGTGCACATGTAGTATACGGTTGTTATACTGGGTAGATTGTGTTGCATCCAGTAAACACAATAATATTGTTTTCTGAAAACAGCACCCAATGTTTGCTGTGAACTGTGGGGAATCCCAATACAGTCTTTGTCCCTGGTGTCTTAAACATTGTTACACTAAAAATGATTCAGATTCACTGCTTGATGTTTGGTTTTAATAGAGTTGGTTGAGTCAGAAGGCGGTGTACACGATGTAGGGGCAGATTGGGACTGGATACTATTTCCAACACACAAGACAAGGCCTGAACCACAACCCTGGTGTTTATTTACCAATGTCTTTTTGTAACTCTTAAGCAGAGAACACCAGTGCTGTGCCATTGTATTCTGGTTGTCATGACAATTCTTTTGGTGACATGGCAACCAGAGTTGGGCAGGGTCCTGTGGGCGGGGCATCTTTTTTGGATGATCATTTTTTCCCCCACCAACATATCAAAACAATCTAGTCAAGTTGTTTTGTAAGCAAAGGCTTTATATTATAAAGATCTTCAGTCTGGGAGGTGTGAAGTTTACAGGGTATGTGCTTTTGGGTACACGCTATCCATACTGGTGCAATGCCCTTGAAACGCTGTGAAAGATCGACGTGGATTTATTATTGTACCTTGTACTGCTGAGCTAGTGTGGGGAAAACGCTTTAAAACGCTGGGCAGACACATGGCAAATGACATTTAATAGAGAAAAGTGCAAGGTACTGCACGCAGGCAATACAAATGTGCATTATAAATATCATATGGGAAATACTGAAATTGAAGATGCTCAGATATATAGTGAAAAGTGTTGAATTTAAATCAAGGGAAGTAATGTTAAAACTTTACAATGCATTAGTAAGACCTCATCTAGAATATTGTGTTCAGTTCTGGTCATCTTGTTACAAAAAGGATATTGCTGGAACGAACTCCCCAGTAATGTTTTTGAAGCTGACACCCTGGCATCCTTCTAGAAGCTGCTTGATGAGATTCTGGGATCAATAAGCTACTAACAACCAAATGAGCAAGATGGGCTGAATGGCCTCCTCTCGTTTGTAAACTTTCTTATGTTCTTAATAATTGCAGGAACACACAAGAAATGTGTTCCTGCTACACAGGTAAGATTGGGTGCAACTATTGAGAGCTTTAGCAGCTTAGGGGTATCTTGTTAGGTTAGCTGTAGGCTCCTGAGTGGATATGCTGGTGCTGTGCTATTAGAAACACACAGGTTACAAATGAGTTTGAACAGGCAGAGTAACAGAAAACTCAACAGCCCCACCTGCTGGAGCTGCACAGTAAAAACAAGTTGCACATCGCTTCAGTATACTCTTACCCTTTTCAAATTAAAATAAGCAATGTTTGTTGTTTAATTGTGTAATAATAATGTTTTAACACATTAGAATAGCTGGTCTTTTCCCTCAGCATTATAGCAGTTAATTGCAGCATAGTGTTTTAAACTAGGATTGGAATAGTTATGAAATACTTAAGCAAATGCGCCTTTGAGAAAAGTCTCCTACTGTCTAGCTCAGTTTTATATCGCACACAATCTCACTTTGTGCAGTTTCTAAAAGAATAGAGCTGTAGAAATTCAACTAAAACACACTCTTAAGTTTTATGAAGATTGCCCTCAGTAAAGCACTTTCAGTACAAAAAGAACAAAAAGCTAAAGACAATTGAACTCAATGTTACTGAGGTACATCACTGGCTTTGTCCACCAGTTAATGTTAATGTTAATGATAATAATAATAATAATAATAATAATAATAATAATAATACAAATACAAATACAAATACAGTTACTGGAACCATTTCGTTCTTCATGAATGTCCTTTATGAAGGAGCCAGAGACACGTCCTTATTTCAGACTGATCTACCAAACATCTTGTGAGGACTACCATCAGCACCACTGGACTTGAATACAGCAGCTTCTGGGAGTGTGGGGGAAATATCTCTATGAATAGCAAGAAGGTGGATTGAAAGAGAAACTGTTCAAACACACTTCAAAAAACAAAACAAAAACAAAAAGAACTTCATATTAGGGACCTAAAAACTGATTGCGTCTATATACTCCCTAATACACATGGTGTATTCATCTAATATAATACTTTACAAAATATAGAATCTCAGGTGTCTGCTAGATTTGTCTTGTCATAATACAAAATGACAAAAATACAAAAAGCAGCTGTTTTTGGAGCTTTTTTTCCATTTTAATTTAAAGTTTCTGGAGTTTACACATCAAGAAAAATGTAAACTCAAATACTCAAAAGAGAATAGATTTGCATTACTGTGTTCCATTGTGTTAAGAGTCCTCACATATGAAGTTTCTTGTCATAGGTTTGCATTAGCGACAGTTACTCTGGGGAAAGCAGCCTCATCAGACGACAAACAAACAAACAAACAAACCAACCATTCTGTTGTAGTGGCCACTGGCCAGTTTGAATCTCCATGCAGCTTTGTGTTGTGTAGCCTGGGTCCTACGAGGCAGCACAAACCCTCCCAGCATGACTGCGGTGTGCAGGTTTACCAGAGTCTGCAGATCGCAGCACGTCCAGGGCTTTATGATTTGCTTTGAAAACCTTTAAATACTGATTCGCTTCCTTCATATCATGAAAGGTGCTGTGAAAGCAGGTTCTTTGCCTTGTTGTGCCCCTCTTCCTAGCAGCAGCAGCAACAGCATGGTCCACTGAAAAACAAGTCTGTCAAGAAATCTTTGGTCACTTTCGCTTGGCCTGCCTCTCCACTGACAACATCCATAAGGAGGCGGCCCTTTCCTTTACCGCCATGCCTGGCTCCCAGTGTCTCCCAGCGTCGGGATAGCCCATCACGTTCTGCTCAGCAGGTCGGTCGAGATCTGTACTGTCTTGCGCTTCACTGCTTAGACAGGTCTTCTACTGGGACCCACAACCCAGCGGTTTCAACAATATAAAAAAATAATAATAAAAAATAATAAAAAATAATAAAAGGTGTTCTGTTAACTGCTGGGCGGTCCTGCGTTCAGGAAGTAGGTCATCATTTCACCTTTCCCTTTGACCTTTACCACACCTCGACATTCTAGTGTATAGTTGTAACCACTCAGAACCTGGTACATGTCTGTGGTCACCTACAGAGAGAGAGGGAGTAAAGAAAATCACATGTTTTAGGTGACAGACCCTTCTATACTTTTACTATGCTATACCTTGATAAAAGCATAAGCTAGCAAGCACATACAAAAGGAGCAAAGAATGCCAGGTGCATAGTATAAGCAGGGAGATGCACGGCACGTTGCCAAGCAATCCGTCACCATGGTAAACAGGTCACTTAGTATCCATCCCTTTAGAACCACGGGCACCCTGACAGTTTAAGTTACCTGTATCCTTTCAGGCACTCCTGTGCTGTCCATGCGACTGGCTACATTCACTGTGTTCCCCCAGATGTCATACTGAGGCTTCCTTGCACCAATGACCCCAGCCACGACCGGGCCGATATTGAGACCTGAAAGTGAAAGAGTGGAGCACCCTTCAGAGAACGCAGCCTGCAGCACAGCACAGTACCAGCCAGGGCAGTTCAAGTAAAGGATCCCTGATGTGCTCAAAACAGCAAGCTGGTATATGGGCAATCACAAGAAACATTTTAAAAGCGGTGAATGTTTGGATACTGTCGGGGTGCTGCTTGTTCAGCAGACTACACTAGTGAATGGGCACAGGTTCAGCTATTCTAATGACTTGACTGGACACACTCACATGTCACTGTCTTTGGTGGAATTGAAAAGCTAATAAAAACACACAAACAAAATCCCCCCTCCAACCCCAATCCCTCCATTGTGCACTCAGAAAATGCTTACAAATCAAACACTCCAAATTAAACTATGAAGGACCAATTATATTAAAGTAAATCATTTGAAATAAGGCATCATTTTAAGTATTGTATGGGGGCTTCGCATCTTAAATAGCATGGGCAGTAAATCAATTAGTAGAGCATTGCTGTGCGGTCTGAAGAGGCTCACGCCTACCTATCTTCATCTGGAAGTTGTTGAAGGAGTGCTCATTAATGTACTTCATCTGGTCCATTAACCTCATGGCGTAGTCAGCCAGCGCTTTGATGTGTGTCTTCCCCGGCTTGTCGTAGGTGGAGTCGTTCAGGCCCGAGGCAGCCATGTACGTGCTGCCGATGGTCTTAATCTTCTCCAGCTGCCGGAACTGGTCCTCACTGATTATCTGGAAGAGGAGCGAGACTCTTCTGGATCAGAACACGGCTGATCATTCTGCTCGAGACCAGAATGGTACATAGTGTTCAATAACTAAAGGATGTTCCCAAGAAAAAAATGATTTACAGGGCAGATTATTAATTCCCAAAGCTTTCCCTGGTTTAAAATAGTTATGATATGCCCTTCATAAAAGCACACACACTCATAGTGTTTATGAGGACTTCTCATTGACTCTCACGATATTTTTATTTACTATTCCTAACTTCAGTCAAACAAAACTCCACACGGTGAAAGTCAACAACAAACTAAACTAGGGCAGCAGTGTGTCGTAGTGGTTAGGGCTCTGGACTCTTGACCGGAGGGTTGTGGGTTCAATCCCTGGTATGGGACACTGCTGCTGTACCCTTGAGCAAGGTACTTTACCTAAATTGCTCCAGTAAAAACCCAACTGTATAAATGGGTAATTGTATGTAAAAATAATGTGGTATCTTGTAACAATTGTAAGTTGCCCTGGATAAGGGCGTCTGCTAAGAAATAAATAATAATAATAATAAATATTTGGGCATTTTTAGTTTGTTTTAAAAAACAATAATTACTGTTTAATATCTGTTTAAACACTACAAGGCCTTGGCCTGTGTCCTCATAAGGTAGGTTTTGTCAAACTTTACTTCCTTGTGGAGACTTTTTTGACCCAGCAAGCACTATAAACCTGCCCACACACGCACGCACACCTGATGCTGCATTGCATTGTACTTGTAACCCGGCCAGGCAATCTGCAATTAACACTTTAACATATTGTCCACTGTCAAAGCTTTCCACAAATTTGTTTTTCAAGTGGTCTAAAAAAAAAAAAAAAAAAAAAAGAAAGAGCCTTTTTAAATGTAATGTTATCATTATATGTTCAGCATAAAACAGCTTGGATCTGCTGCTGCTGCTCAAAACGGTCTCCAGACAAAACAAAGACCCAGTAAGGGTTATCACTTCTCACCTTATATATATATATATATATATATATATATATATATATATATATATATATATATATATATATATATATATATATATATTTTTGGTTAAGGTGGAATTTCAAGTGTTGGTAAAGTTCAGTGTTCACAGAATCCGTGACACCCGTGACCACTGTGACTTAATCCCAGCCGTAGTTATGACTTCTCACCTCGTCGAAGTCAGCGATGATCTCGTTCAGCAGCCGCAGGCACTCCACGCCCTCGTTGTTGGCCTCCAGCTCCACGTAGAACTCAGAGAAGTTGCTGATGGAGGCGAACATGACGGCCACGCACTCGCAGGACTGGTAGTACAGCTCGTCGTTGCGCCGCTCACGGGCCAGGAAATGGGCGGCCACGTCCTTGGGCAGGATGTTGTGCAGCAGCCTCCTGTTGTAGGCCTGCAGCTCCTCCATCTCCTCCTTCTCCTCCGTAGCCTGGGGGGGAGAGAAGCGCAGTTTCCTTTTATCTGTTATCTAAAAGAACAGACATCCTGCCCATCGCCTGCCCTTAAAGAACAGACATCCTGCCCATCGTCTACTCTTAAAAGAACAGACATCCTGCCCATCGTCTACCCTTAAAGAACAGACATCCTGCCCATTGTCTACCCTTAAAAGAACAGACATCCTGCCCATCACCTACCCTTAAAGAACAGACATCCTGCCCATCGTCTAGCCTTAAAAGAACAGACATCCTGCCCATCGTCTACCCTTAAAAGAACAGACATCCTGCCCATCGTCTACCCTTAAAGAACAGACATCCTGCCCATCACCTACCCTTAAAGAACAGACATCCTGCCCATCACCTACCCTTAAAGAACAGACATCCTGCCCATCACCTACCCTTAAAGAACAGACATCCTGCCCATCGTCTACCCTTAAAGAACAGACATCCTGCTCATCACCTACCCTTAAAGAACAGACATCCTGCCCATCACCTACCCTTAAAGAACAGACATCCTGCCCATCGTCTACCCTTAAAAGAACAGACATCCTGCCCATCACCTACCCTTAAAGAACAGACATCCTGCCCATCACCTACCCTTAAAGAACAGACATCCTGCCCATCACCTACCCTTAAAGACCAGACATCCTGCCCATCACCTACCCTTAAAGAACAGACATCCTGCCCATCGTCTACCCTTAAAGAACAGACATCCTGCCCATCACCTACCCTTAAAGAACAGACATCCTGCCCATCACCTACCCTTAAAGAACAGACATCCTGCCCATCGTCTAGCCTTAAAAGAACAGACATCCTGCCCATCGTCTACCCTTGAAAGAACAGACATCCTGCCAATCACCTACCCTTAAAGAACAGACATCCTGCCCATCACTTACCCTTAAAGAACAGATATCCTGCCCATCACTTACCCTTAAAGAACAGACATCCTGCCCATCACCTACCCTTAAAGAACAGACATCCTGCCCATCGTCTACCCTTAAAGAACAGACATCCTGCCCATCGTCTACCCTTAAAGAACAGACATCCTGCCCATCGTCTACCCTTAAAGAACAGACATCCTGCCCATCGTCTACCCTTAAAGAACAGACATCCTGCCCATCGTCTACCCTTAAAGAACAGACATCCTGCCCATCACCTACCCTTAAAGAACAGACATCCTGCCCATCGTCTACCCTTAAAGAACAGACATCCTGCCCATCACCTACCCTTAAAGAACAGACATCCTGCCCATCGTCTACCCTTAAAGAACAGACATCCTGCCCATCACCTACCCTCAAAGAACAGACATCCTGCCCATCACCTACCCTCAAAGAACAGACATCCTGCCCATCACCTTACCCTTTCTGCCCTCTGAAGACAAAGCTGGTACACAATGGTTCTGAGTGGGTAACGCAAAGATAAACAATGAGTGAGGGCAGACATAAACACAGAGTCTGTTTCACTTGACAAATCTGTGTATCCCACCGTACAGTTTAAAAAGGAAGAGAGACAACAGACCTTGAGCACAACAGGAGGACTGGTTAGAATGTGCTCACAAGGGGTAAGAAATTAGGGTTTCATAGTGTCTCTTTTAGAAAAAAAGTTTCAGAGTGTGTTTAAATTATTCTGACACAATTTTCAAATATCCTGTAAGGGTACTTCCAGGAACTGCTGAGCTCTCTAAGCACTCAGAGCCATGAACCATTATTTAGATTGTTTTTTGTTCTTCCAAATTCCTGTTACGTGGGGCCAACAGGATATTGAATTATGTTAGGAATGGCAAAGGATTTTGTAGCAAATATTTCAGCTTCCAAGTTCCTGACCCAAGTGGGTTCAACTCAAACTTTAAATCGCATGCCCTCTGCAGGCTGGATGTTTAACATTTCCTGCTTTCAGCACAAAATAAATGTTCAGGAAGTTGGGCTTTCATGGTATGTGTCAGCTCAAAACTGTATCTGCACAGCAACCCCAATGGAGCAGCACTACAGTCTGTAGTTCAATGATCTGTGGATACAGGACTGTTTGACAATCAAATAAAACCAGTGTGTGACAGTTAGTTACATTATATTTGCCAGTTCTATTAGGTCAATATCCATTAAAGTCAATATCTAGTGTTTTTATTCCACTGTGTTTTTGTGTCAACGTATGTCAAGGCTTAACCTGAACTACTGAAAAATCCTAAATACAGAGGATACATGGTCCGTTTCCCACAAAAAGACTGTAACCAGCGTTTCACCCACTGAAATACAGGACTGTATGTGAAAGGCTAACGATTGAGGCATATCCCTCTACAGAAGCTGTCCATTGAAATATGGAAAGCTTTTAAACCCCACACACACAACCAGCCCCCACATGCGGAGGAAATGCGTGCTTCAGTACCTGAAGTTTCCAGAGAAAGTCAAGCCGTGCCGTGGACTCCACCTGCTGGGCGTGCAGATAAAGCGCAAGCACAAACACTGTGATTACGATGGGGGTCATAATCTTCAGAGCTACCCTGGAGTCGTTCATCAAACTGCAATCACAGAACACACAGGCAGCATTGGAAAGCAGCTGAAAGAATCTCCACTGACTCACACAGAACTGAGTACTGCACAGGAAAGACGAACTGCAATCACAGAACACACAGGCTATATTGGAAAGCAGCTGAAAGAATCTCCACTGACTCACACAGAACTGAGTACTGTACAGGAAAGACGAACTGCAATCACAGAACACACAAGCAGCATTGGAAAGCAGCTGAAAGAATCTCCACTGACTCACACAGAACTGAGTACTGCACAGGAAAGACGAACTGCAATCACAGAACACACAGGCTATATTGGAAAGCAGCTGAAAGAATCTCCACTGACTCACAGAGAACTGAGTATTGCACAGGAAAGACGAACTGCAATCACAGAACACACAGGCAATATTGGAAAGCAGCTGAAAGAATCTCCACTGACTCACACAGAACAGAGTACTGCACAGGAAAGACGAACTGCAATCACAGAACACACAAGCAGCATTGGAAAGAAGCTGAAAGCATCTCCACTGACTCACACAGAACAGAGTACTGCACAGGAAAGACGAACTGCAATCACAGAACACACAGGCAATATTGGAAAGCAGCTGAAAGAATCTCCACTGACTCACACAGAACAGAGTATTGCACAGGCAAGACTTACCATGTTCCATTGGACTGGCCACTGAAAGAAAAACAGAAAACAAGAGTTCAACACTCCTGTATTGCTGCAAGTTGTGTGAACACAGTACAGTGCTTAAAAAAATAAAAAAATAAAGATTTAGGGTATGAGGAAATCACAAGAACCAAATATGATTGTCTAAACCCCTACACTTCAAAACAGAGTCCAGACCAGCTGATACTTGGGGGGATGACTTTCAACATGCTCTCTAAATAAATAGAAGACACCAACAAATCCTGACATGTGCACAACATAGCTGTAGACTGTGAAATAGGATCAAACCCTGACATGTGCACAACATAGCTGTAGACTGCAGAAATAGGGTTTTGTGTAATTCACAGGACAGTATACAGTATTATTTATATACTGTACTGCAGAGCAGGAAATGTCTGCGTTAACTTGAATTTGCCCATTATGGACATATTTACGGCAACAAATGTGTATATAAAGTATACCTATACTGTAGTGTTTCTAAACTCAAAGCAGTAACTTTGTGACATATACAGTGCAGTGTTCTAGAGTAGGCAGCACATGCATCGATACATACATTGCATTGGCTGTGACCAGCATGTCTGCGTTGTCAAACAGGGTCACTTCCGGCAGCTCTACAATGAGGACGTAGAGGAGCTCCATGAACAGCATGAGGAAGAGCTTGCCAATGCTGCTAATCTGCAGGAACACGGAGCAGGCGAGGAGGCTGAGCAAAACACTGGACGAGAAATACTGCAAAGAACAGAGGCAGGGACAGGGCTTGGTACCATTGCAAAATCAAACACATCACAGAAGACAGCATTCACAGTATTACACCAATGAGAGAAGCCCGAGCGTTTGAGGATGAGTCAAATCAACAATTCATTTCCTTTTACATACCTATAGTATCCTTAATACAAACCCTAACTTGCAGCTCGCTACACGAGGCAGTTGGTTTCTAAGTGAGATTCTCACTGTACAGCAGTACTACTGGTATTAAATTAGTTGAACACATTCTATAGTTACTCCAGGGTTAACTTCAGCGGGCGCACCTCAGGGAAGTTGCAGTTGGGCTCGGTGCTCCCGCAGTACCCCTCCATGGTGTCCAGTGTGTAGTTGAAGTGTGAAGAGCTCACATGGCAGGCGGTCACACTGCTGTGGGTGATGTTAAACTCCTTGGCCACGCAGGTACGGATATCCTTGGTGCTGCATGTGAACTACAAGGGCAAACACAGGACATGCTCGCTAACAGTGCAAACCTGGATTCATTCACTGCTCAGTGTGGTCTTCTGGAAATGACTGCTGGTTCATTTCATTACTCTGTTCTCTGTTCTAACCACAGCATGGGATTTTATTTCACAGCAGTTAGTTATCATCTGCATATGTAAAAATAAATTAGGCTAGATTCATTCTCAATGCATTTTACTCCAAATCGGCTTACCAAAAAGTTACCAAACCTTTCAATTCAGAATCTTGCCAAACCTACCATATTGACGAATGCAGAGAGAAAGACGAGAAGGATGGTGAAGACCCCGACCAGTGTGCTGTTGGTCCTGGACTGAACGATCTTCCTGGAGAGGGTCTGCAGATGAGCTGGGAAGAGCTGAGAAAGGAGAGCACTGTCAGGAGAGCAGCGCCTCCCACTGAAGAGGACAGGAAGAGGAGCTGAGAGAGGAGAGCACTGTCAGGAGAGCAGCGCCTCCCACTGAAGAGGACAGGAAGAGGAGCTGAGAGAGGAGAGCACTGTCAGGAGAGCAGCGCCTCCCACTGAAGAGGACAGGAAGAGGAGCTGAGAGAGGAGAGCACTGTCAGGAGAGCAGCGCCTCCCACTGAAGAGGACAGGAAGAGGAGCTGAGAGAGGAGAGCACTGTCAGGAGAGCAGCGCCTCCCACTGAAGAGGACAGGAAGAGGAGCTGAGAGAGGAGAGCACTGTCAGGAGAGCAGCGCCTCCCACTGAAGAGGACAGGAAGAGGAGCTGAGAGAGGAGAGCACTGTCAGGAGAGCAGCGCCTCCCACTGAAGAGGACAGGAAGAGGAGCTGAGAGAGGAGAGCACTGTCAGGTGAGCAGTGCCTCCCACTGAAGAGGACAGGACCTGTGTGTACAGCACCCTCATTGACGGGCCCATTACTCAGCATCGTGCACCCTGTCATCAACTTGGGACAGCAAAAACCAATCCAACTGTATTACCAAAGCTTGGGAGAGCTAGCCCTGTGTGCTGACAAGAGGTTACATGTTTTTTTTCTGACTAGACCCAAAGGAGATGACAATCACAGCAGTACTTTGACTAACCAGACACTGTTTGCAATTGGCATAATGAATGATGGGTCACTAGTCTGCATATCCCACAGCTCTCTTTATTAGAGATGAAGGATACAGTGCAGCTAATTGAGCTCCACAGTGCAGCTCTCTTTGTTACAGGGGAAGGATACAGTGCAGCTCTCTTGATTAGAGGTGACGGATACAGTGCAGCTCTCTTTATTAGAGGTGAAGGATACAGTGCCGCTAATTGAGCTCCACAGTGCAGCTCTCTTGATTAGAGGTGAAGGATACAGTGCAGCTCTCTTGATTAGAGATGAAGGACTACTCCACAGCACTCCACAGCAGTGTGGAGTAGTGGTTAGGGCTCTGGACTCTTGACCGGAGGGTCATGGGTTCAATCCCCAGTGGGGACACTGCTGCTGTACCCTTGAGCAAGGTACTTTACCTAGATTGCTCCAGTAAAAAAAACCCAACTGTATAAAT
Source organism: Acipenser ruthenus (assembly GCF_902713425.1). NCBI lineage: Eukaryota > Metazoa > Chordata > Actinopteri > Acipenseriformes > Acipenseridae > Acipenser > Acipenser ruthenus. The sequence continues at coordinate 52,619,577 of NC_081198.1, forward strand.
GGGTAATTGTATGTAAAAATAATGTGATATCTTGTAAGTCGCCCTGGATAAGGGCGTCTGCTAAGAAATAGATTATTATTATTATATTATTATAAGGATACAGTGCAGCTAATGGAGCTCCACAGTGCAGCTCTCTTGATTAGAGATGAAGGATACAGTGCAGCTAATTGAGCTCCACAGTGCAGCTCTCTTGATTAGAGGTGAAGGATACAGTGCAGCTAATTGAGCTCCACAGTGCAGCTCTCTTGATTAGAGATGAAGGATACAGTGCAGCTAATTGAGCTCCACAGTGCAGCTCTCTTGATTAGAGGTGAAGGATACAGTGCAGCTAATTGAGCTCCACAGTGCAGCTCTCTTGATTAGAGGTGAAGGATGTAAATGGGTTCAAAAAGAAGACAAGGACAATTGGCGGACTGCTGGAATTGAAATGCAGCATGTCTAGCACAAGACCTTTCATTGACAATGTCCTTGCTACTGTTTTAGTCAGCCTTTAGTTTATTCAATACCCCTGTAAAAGAACTACCGTAGCATTTTTGCATGGTCATTTTGCAGTTTTCTCTTGCTTTTACCATGATTATACTATGTATTTGCCACAGTTTGCCATGTTTTTAATATTCTTTACCATACCTCTCTTTACGGAGCTTACCTATGCATTACCATGCTTTATTACCCTTTGTATTTTGAGGTATTTTGACATTAATTAAAACTTATTGTGTCTATTATTTCTAGATAGAATTATTTCTAGTGTAGAAATTCACCAGAAAATGAAAGAGTAGAAAAATGCAACAGGAGTTAAAGGATTTCACAAACCCCGTCCTTGATCTCCACACACACACAGGGAAGAGTTCAAGGATATCACAAATCCCGTCATTGACCTCCACACACACACACACACACACACACACACACACACACACACACACACACACACACAGAGAAGAGTTCAAGGATATCACAAATCCCGTCATTGACCTCCACACACACACACACACACACACACACACACACACACACACACACACAGAGAAGAGTTCAAGGATATCACAAACCCCGTCCTTGACCTCCACACACACACACACACACACACACACACACACACACACACACACACACACACACACACACACAGAGAAGAGTTCAAGGATATCACAAACCCCGTCATTGACCTCCACACACACACACACACACACACACACACACACACACACACACACACACAGAGAAGAGTTCAAGGATATCACAAACCCCGTCCTTGATCTCCACACACACACACACACACACACACACACACACACACACACACACACACACACAGAAGAGTTCAAGGATATCACAAACCCCGTCATTGACCTCCACACACACACACACACACACACACACACACACACACACACACACACACACACACACACAGAGAATAGTTCAAGGATATCACAAATCCCGTCATTGACCTCCACACACACACACACACACACACACACACACACACACACAGAGAAGAGTTCAAGGATATCACAAACCCCGTAATTGACCTCCACACACACACACACACACACACACACACACACACACACACACACACACAGAGAAGAGTTCAAGGATATCACAAATCCCGTCATTGACCTCCACACACACACACACACACACACACACACACACACACACACACAGAGAAGAGTTCAAGGATATCACAAACCCCGTCATTGACCTCCACACACACACACACACACACACACACACACACACACACACACACAGAGAAGAGTTCAAGGATATCACAAACCCCGTCATTGACCGCCACACACACAAAGAGAGAGAGGAGTTAAAGGATATCGCAAACTCTGTCTTTCACCTCCACACACAGTGAGGGGCACTGCCACCCCAGCATGCCTCACCAGTAAGGGGCACCGCCACCCCAGCATGACTCACCAGTGAGGGGCACCGCCACCCCAGCATGCCTCACCAGTGAGGGGCACCGCCACCCCAGCATGACTCACCAGTGAGGGGCACCGCCACCCCAGCATGCCTCACCAGTGAGGGGCACTGCCACCCCAGCATGCCTCACCAGTGAGGGGCACCGCCACCCCAGCATGACTCACCAGTGAGGGGCACCGCCACCCCAGCATGCCTCACCAGTGAGGGGCACCGCCACCCCAGCATGCCTCACCAGTGAGGGGCACCGCCACCCCAGCATGACTCACCAGTGTGGGGCACTGCCACCCAAGCATGCCTCACCAGTGAGGGGCACTGCCATCCCAGCATGACTCACCAGTGAGGGGCACTGCCACCTCACCCCAGTTCAAAACCCCCCAAGCTGCTCCTATAATGCATAATGAAAAGATCTCTGTAATAATCTATCTATCAGACGAGGAATGGTTCCAGGTGTTTTTCTATCCAAGGACCTCTGCACTGCTGTATAAGAAGCTCCTCATCCTCGAGTACGCGTGCTCCACCTCGAGGCCACAGCCATGCACACACTGGAACTGGAAAAGGGCACAACAGCTTCCTGCTCCATACAATTATATACTAGGAATACTGCCAAGTAATTGAATATATTTTCACATTTTTTAAAAGACCACATTTTTTTATTGGTAAACTTAAACTAACAAACAAAGAAATAGTTGAGTCAATCCAGTTAACTACACATAAGAAACGTATCATTTAGAAATTTATATCGGGGGGGGGAAACATTCACTGAAATGAGTAAACTTTCTGTTAGTATTACTTTGGAGAGGTGAGCTGAAAAAGAAAAGAAAAGAAACGCACACACAGGTAACAAAATGAACTTACAGTTTGCTCCATTTACATGCAGGCTAAAACATAACAAAAATACCAACACATTATACCATGCAGACATACTAGCAAAATAAAAATTTACACTGGAAGAAAGCATCATGCATTTTAACAGCTGATGCAACGCAACATAGAGGCCCATAGGATACCCCATTACTACCAAGACAAACCTGGAGCTGCTGTCTCTGTTCTTTATGGTGAAATCCATGAAATAAATGACTCTCTGTTACTCTGTCACACCTCTTCACTCGTATTTCAAATGTAAGCTGAGTGGAAATGTGGACTTGCATCTATAAACCAACTAAATATAAAACTGAATATGAAAATACATGCAGTGGCTCAAATCTATAGTGAGTTTATACCAGGCTGACCACAATAACTGAGACTCATAGTCTGAAGAAAGCAGCTACGGCACATCCGTGCTGCATTAACACAATGATGCAGTTTCTGAGAAATAAATATTCGTACTGTCATCTGTGGGCAAGGGTGTGTCATTTATTAAACAAGAAAGACAGGACCAAGGAAGATCTTTGTTTAAATACAAGAAAGACAGAAAGATGACAAGAGGATGAACTTCCACAGAACTTACCCTGAAACAGGAGTAGATTGCAGACACAAACATCACTGCTGTAAGGATAAGGAAACAGACCACGTAGAAACCAATCATCAGCGATGAGCTGCAAATAAAACAAATAAACATGTGAAGTGCAGAAGGAACACGGCAGTAACAGCAATAGGAACACGGCAGTAACAGCAACAGGAACACGACAGTAACAGCAATAGGAACACGACAGTAACAGCAACAGGAACACGGCAGTAACAGCAACAGGAACACGACAGTAACAGCAATAGGAACACGACAGTAACAGCAACAGGAACACGACAGTAACAGCAATAGGAACACGGCAGTAACAGCAATAGGAACACGACAGTAACAGCAATAGGAACACGACAGTAACAGCAACAGGAACACGGCAGTAACAGCAACAGGAACACGACAGTAACAGCAATAGGAACACGACAGTAACAGCAACAGGAACACGACAGTAACAGCAACAGGAACACGGCAGTAACAGCAATAGGAACACGGCAGTAACAGCAATAGGAACACGACAGTAACAGCAACAGGAACACGGCAGTAACAGCAACAGGAACACGGCAGTAACAGCAACAGGAACACGGCAGTAACAGCAACAGGAACACGACAGTAACAGCAATGGGAACACGGCAGTAACAGCAATAGGAACACGGCAGTAACAGCAATAGGAACACGGCAGTAACAGCAATAGGAACACATCAGTAACAGCAATGGGAACACGGCAGTAACAGCAATAGGAACACGGCAGTAACAGCAATAGGAACACGACAGTAACAGCAACAGGAACACGGCAGTAACAGCAATAGGAACACGGCAGTAACAGCAATAGGAACACGTCAGTAACAGCAATGGGAACACGGCAGTAACAGCAATAGGAACACGTCAGTAACAGCAATAGGAACACGTCAGTAACAGCAATAGGAACACGTCAGTAACAGCAATGGGAACACGGCAGTAACAGCAATAGGAACACGGCAGTAACAGCAATAGGAACACGGCAGTAACAGCAATAGGAACACGTCAGTAACAGCAATGGGAACACGGCAGTAACAGCAATAGGGACACGGCAGTAACAGCAATAGGGACACGGCAGTAACAGCAATAGGAACACGTCAGTAACAGCAATAGCAACATGTCAGTAACAGCAATGGCTGCTGAAATCAGAAAAAAGATCAACAGAGCAGGTCTCTCCACTGCAGTGCAGTGCATTGTTGTGGTGCAGTATATCAGAGCTTGTATCTCTATTACAGTGCGGTACATTGTAGTGGTGCAGTATATTGGAGCTTGTAGTAAACAAACTGGAACCTTCAGGTTTGAGGCTTTTAAAATAAACTTTATGAGATCAATCAGAAACACGGTTTTGCTGCTGGTTCAGCCCCGGCTTCACAGCCTAGTGAGCAACCTACACAGATTAGGAATGATCGCCTCTAAGGAAGGCGTCTGAAACTTTAAATACATCCAGGCATCAGAAACCTGGCAGCGTGCGTGCACAGGGGCTGGCACTCTACTGAGCTGGAGGGGCATTTCGTGGATTATTATCCTCGCGTTGTATCCTGTAGTAATCATTTTCTCAAGCTTGCAATTCAGTGCTGGATGTGGGAGAGCTGCTGGATGGTCAAGAATGATCTGAATGTTTATGGATGGAGTGTTATTGTTTGGGTAACAATGTGTTCATGTGATCTAAATGTCCCGTAGAGATCCAGGCTATACAGCCCTGTATGTTTTACTCACCGTGGTACAATAACAATCTGTATGAAGCAGATGAAAAGGAAGACGAGAGAAGCACAGGCCACATACGCTCCAAATCTGTCATCCACCTGCTTGGAATACTGCCGAGGGGAGATGAAGAGCAAGACCCAGTGTTATTACAGGCTCCTTCCCCACTCGACAAGGGATACATTGAGACTCAAATGTTTCCTTTTTAATGTTTACTTTACTGAATCCCGACAACTTCATCCATTCAGACAACACGACTTGGAACAGCTTCATCAGGGCTTAACTATTCATAGAGTTCACATTATGAGTGGAGGGGAAAATAACTCCTCCAGTAACAATGACCTTTAAGTCCTGTGAATGCTTCGAAGCCACATAATTAGTGTTTGAATTGTTATAATTTCATACAACACGCTGGTAAAACATGGTAGGACATTGCTGAACACAGACAGAGCTTTATTGAAGTTGCCCAAACTGTTTACAAACGGTTACTGGAAATTCCAAGCAACAGTTGCAACAGCTTCTCAGCATGCCTTCAGTGGACAAGCAGACCCAGACCCAAAGACTAGACTGAAACCCTGTACGAGCTGCTCTGACACACTCTGACACTCACACACTCACACAGACACACACACACACTGACACACACACACTCATACACACACACACACACACACACACTGACACACACAGTGACGCACACACACACACACTGACACACACAGTGACGCACACACTCATGCACACACACAGACACACACCCGGGTTTGGTAATGACCTTTTTCTCCAGGTCCGGCTCCCTGAACGTCAGGAGAAACTTCTTGACGTGCTCCGAGCGCAAGCGATCGATGCTTCTGGCGTCGATGGCGCGGCCGAGGAACTCGTCCACCTCGTCCTCGGGGTTCATGCTTTCCTGCGTGTTTCTGAAAATGAAATGCCTAGATAACACAAGATGGGATTTCCTTTAAACACAGCAGGTACTTTACTTCTAAAGTTACAGCTATACACCTTCACAAGTCAGAGTCCTTTCATCTACCTGACCATCATCAGCCCCTCGAGCACTCCGAGTCCTTTCATCTACCTGACCATCATCAGCCCCTCGAGCACTCCGAGTCCTTCATCTACCTGACCATCATCAGCCCCTCGAGCACTCCGAGTCCTTTCATCTACCTGACCATCATCAGCCCCTCGAGCACTCCGAGTCCTTTCATCTACCTGACCATCATCAACCCCTCAAGCACTCCGAGTCCTTTCATCTACCTGACCATCATCAGCCCCTCAAGCACTCCGAGTCCTTTCATCTACCTGACCATCATCAGCCCCTCAAGCACTCCGAGTCCTTTCATCTACCTGACCATCATCAGCCCCTCAAGCACTCCGAGTCCTTTCATCTACCTGACCATCAAGCACGGCAATATAAGTTGAGCAGAAAAGACAGCTGCTGGGTATTCTCATGTAAGTTGGGGGCTTTAGAAGACTGGTATAATAACACTGATGGGGGCAACAGTGTGGAGTAGTGGTTAGGGCTCTGGACTCTTGACCGGAGGGTTGTGGGTTCAATCCCCAGTGGGGGACACTGCTGTTGTACCCTTGAGCAAAGTACTTTACCTAGTTTGCTCCAGTAAAAACCCAACTGTATAAATGGGTAATTGTATGTAAAAATAATGTGTGTGGTGAGTTCATTTTGGGGTTGCGTCAGTCATGTTCAAGGTTACAGACACCCCCACACAGCAGTACATAACAAATGGTGTTTGTTGATATGGCCCCATTCACCTAATTTAACAGCACAATCAGAGTAGATTGGCATGAAGTGATTTTGAAGGTACTTGAGTGACAGTGTGGTTGATCAGGGACTGGGGGTGGATGTACTGTGAGGTTTCACACACCATCCTAGCTCACAGCAGCCAAGGCCCTGCTCGGCTTTCAAAACACAAACACAATTCTTCTTAAGGAGGTGTAACCTTTAAATGCAGTTCATTAGTGACTGTACATCCAATTGAATTGAATCAGCAGGAACTGAGGCATGGGGTTGCGTTAAAACTTCAAAATCACCCTGTGTCATTTTAATGTGTCAGCAGGCATCGCCCCTTCACCATAATTCACAGGAGAGGATGAGAAATTTCACTTACTTGTCCTTGGGATCTTCAAACCCCTGGAGAGAGAGACAGCGAGAGAGAGAGAGAGAGAGAGAGAGAGAGAGAGAGAGAGAGAGAGAGAGAGAGAGAGAGAGAGAGAGAGAGAGAGAGAGAGAGAGAATGGAGGGAGAGAGAGGGAGGGGGAGAGAGAGAGATGCATCAGCAATACTGGTGGACAGACCTTGAATCTAGTTAGCATTCTCCTAAAGTTCTTACATCTGTAAATATTCACTGTACTTCTCTTTTAGCCTCTGCCTGTACAATTGCAAAGCAAACGTCACACGTCTATTCGAAAAACAAAACAAAATAAAAACAAAAAAGAAATACAGAAATAAATACAAATAAAATAAAAAGGACAGCTGAAACACTGCTACCATCTCCTGGGGCAAAAGAAAACTGCAAGAACCGGGGCCTTCACTGCAGAGAGTGGAACAATGAGATTTAGCTGATCGCTGCGTTACACTGGGGGGCCTTGCTGTGAGAACGTGGTCCAAAAAAACAAACAAAAAACTGATTGATGAATAATGAAGCAAATAATGAAGCAGCAAACAATGAACCATCAAACAACAAATCAGAAAATAACGAACCAGCAAACAATGAATCAGAAAACAACGAACCTGCAAACAATGAATCAGAAAACAACGAACCAGCAAACAATGAATCAGAAAACAACGAACCTGCAAACAATGAAGCAGCAAATAATGAAATCAGAAAACAACGAACCAGCAAACAATGAATCAGAAAACAACGAACCAGCAAACAATGAATCAGAAAACAACGAACCTGCAAACAATGAAGCAGCAAATAATGAAATCAGAAAACAACGAACCAGCAAACAATGAATCAGAAAACAACGAACCTGCAAACAATGAATCAGAAAACAACGAACCTGCAAACAATGAATCAGAAAACAACGAACCAGCAAACAATGAATCAGAAAACAACGAACCTGCAAACAATGAAGCAGCAAATAATGAAATCAGAAAACAACGAACCAGCAAACAATGAATCAGAAAACAACGAACCAGCAAACAATGAATCAGAAAACAACGAACCTGCAAACAATGAAGCAGCAAATAATGAAATCAGAAAACAACGAACCAGCAAACAATGAATCAGAAAACAACGAACCTGCAAACAATGAATCAGAAAACAACGAACCAGCAAATAATGAATCAGAAAACAACGAACCTGCAAACAATGAAGCAACAAATAATGAAATCAGAAAACAACGAACCAGCAAATAATGAATCAGAAAACAACGAACCTGCAAACAATGAATCAGAAAACAACGAACCTGCAAACAATGAATCAGAAAACAACGAACCAGCAAACAATGAATCAGAAAACAACGAACCTGCAAACAATGAAGCAGCAAATAATGAAATCAGAAAACAACGAACCAGCAAACAATGAATCAGAAAACAACGAACCAGCAAACAATGAATCAGAAAACAACGAACCTGCAAACAATGAAGCAGCAAATAATGAAATCAGAAATCAACGAACCAGCAAACAATGAATCAGAAAACAACGAACCAGCAAATAATGAATCAGAAAACAACGAACCTGCAAACAATGAAGCAACAAATAATGAAATCAGAAAACAACGAACCAGCAAATAATGAATCAGAAAACAACGAACCTGCAAACAATGAATCAGAAAACAACGAACCAGCAAATAATGAAGCAGCAAATAATGAATCAGAAAACAACGAACCAGCAAACAATGAAGCAGCAAATAATGAAATCAGAAAACAACGAACCAGCAAACAATGAATCAGAAAACAACGAACCTGCAAACAATGAAGCAGCAAATAATGAAATCAGAAATCAACGAACCAGCAAACAATGAATCAGAAAACAACGAACCAGCAAACAATGAATCAGAAAACAACGAACCAGCAAATAATGAATCAGAAAACAACGAACCTGCAAACAATGAAGCAACAAATAATGAAATCAGAAAACAACGAACCAGCAAATAATGAATCAGAAAACAACGAACCTGCAAACAATGAATCAGAAAACAACGAACCAGCAAATAATGAAGCAGCAAATAATGAATCAGAAAACAACGAACCAGCAAACAATGAAGCAGCAAATAATGAAATCAGAAAACAACGAACCAGCAAACAATGAATCAGAAAACAACGAACCTGCAAACAATGAAGCAGCAAATAATGAAATCAGAAATCAACGAACCAGCAAACAATGAATCAGAAAACAACGAACCAGCAAACAATGAATCAGAAAACAACGAACCAGCAAATAATGAATCAGAAAACAACGAACCTGCAAACAATGAAGCAACAAATAATGAAATCAGAAAACAACGAACCAGCAAATAATGAATCAGAAAACAACGAACCTGCAAACAATGAATCAGAAAACAACGAACCAGCAAATAATGAAGCAGCAAATAATGAATCAGAAAACAACGAACCAGCAAACAATGAAGCAGCAAATAATGAAATCAGAAAACAACGAACCAGCAAATAATGAATCAGAAAACAACGAACCAGCAAACAATGAATCAGAAAACAACGAACCAGCAAATAATGAATCAGAAAACAACGAACCTGCAAACAATGAATCAGAAAACAACGAACCAGCAAACAATTAATCAGAAAACAACAAACCAGCAAATAATGAATCAGAAAACAACGAACCAGCAAACAATGAATCAGAAAACAACGAATCAGCAAACAATTAATCAGAAAACAACAAACCAGCAAATAATGAATCAGAAAACAACGAACCAGCAAACAACGAACCAGCAAACAATGAATCAGAAAACAACAAACCAGCAAACAATGAAATCAGAAAACAACGAACCAGCAAATAATGAATCAGAAAACAACGAACCAGCAAACAATGAAGCAACAAATAATGAAATCAGAAAACAACAAACCAGCAAATAATGAAATCAGAAAACAACAAACCAGCAAACAATGAACCAGCAAACAATGAATCAGAAAACAACAAACCAGAAAACAACGAACCAGCAAACAATGAATCAGAAAACAACAAACCAGCAAATAATGAAATCAGAAAACAACAAACCAGCAAACAATGAAATCAGAAAACAACGAACCAGCAAACAATGAATCAGAAAACAACGAACCAGCAAACAATGAACCAGCAAACAATGAATCAGAAAACAACGAACCTGCAAACAATGAATCAGAAAACAACGAACCAGCAAACAACAAACCAGCAAATAATGAAATCAGAAAACAACAAACCAGCAAATAATGAAATCAGAAAACAACAAACCAGCAAATAATGAAATCAGAAAACAACAAACCAGCAAACAATGAACCAGCAAACAATGAATCAGAAAACAACGAACCTGCAAACAATGAATCAGAAAACAACGAACCAGCAAACAACAAACCAGCAAACAATGAAGCAGCAAACAATGAAGCAGCAAATAATGAAATCAGAAAACAACGAACCAGCAAACAATGAAGTAGCAAACAATGAAGCAGCAAATAATGAAGCAGCAAATAATGAAGCAGCAAATGCCCTTCTTTAGGAAACTGCAATGAATTATGTTGACTGCTGTACAGCAGTGGTTACATAACTACTGTACTGAAGTCATTGTATTTTGCATCTTGCTCTTAATTGTACTGTAAGTCTTGATATGTATTTTTTGTATACAACTGTAAGTCGCCCTAGGTAAGGGGGTCTGCTAAGAAATAAATAAATAAATAAATAAATAATAATAATAATAATAATAATAATAATAATAATAATACTACATAAAGCAAACAAGGTATACCTACCCCTTGATCAGCTGCTGAATATACATCAACACATTTGAGACAAAGCCTTAATCAGTCTTCTTTGTGCGATTTCCAGGAAGTATAAGACAACATACTGCTAAACGTCCACAGTTAACATATGATTCTGTTTTTTGTTGAGTCATTGTGTGTTTACGTGCAGTGTGTTACAGCCTGCCTTGTGAATGGCACTGCCTCCATGGCCTGCCACCAGAGCCTTCTTATCAGTGGGTTTGTTTAATTCAACAAGAGAGTCGTTTCAATGCATATGATTAGCATGTTATGACTGTTATCTTCTAAAGAGCGAAGTGAAAAAAGCCAGAACCGGTTCCTAGTTTCAAACACTTTTCATTACACAGAGATTTCTGGCACAACCGCTCTACTTTCTAAAAGCTTCTATAAAAAGCTTTTGACATAAACAAACCAATTCTTCTGGTAAATGGGAAAAGCTTCATTGTTTCAGACAGATAAAAACATTTTTCAACACAGTGTTATTACCTGCATATATTTTTAAACAAAACGATTTTACATTTGACACAAATACGTATTTAAAATTTGACATGACTGGTGGACAAGATTTTGACTCGGTGTAATATGCAGTGTTGTTCTTTTCAAAGCAAAGTCTTTTGATGGACGTTGACCTCCGAGTTGTGTTCACTATATAGACCTCAAACACACAGAATATCTTTATTACACAATACATAGAAATTTGGGACTGTGCCTTGATCAAAACTTACTGCCTCACTTTCCATCAGCAGGGAAAAATTTAATCTGATCCTGAACGTCAAGAGTAAAAGTCACAGGACAGAGCCCTCCCCAACATAAAGGAAAGTAACCCCAAATCTCAGACAGGAACAATTCTGCAACCGATACATCAACTAGAGCAACACGTACTGTACACTGGCTACTCGCTTTGGTTTCCGATGCCTCCTGGTCTCCAGCATGCCGTTATGCATATGGATGCTTGTTATGTCACTTCCTACATTAGAGCTACTGGACAGGAGCAAGTCCTTCCAGTCCGCTTGTCAGACTAACATAAAACCACTGAGCCCCAGGGTGTGATGGAAACAACATGATCAATCTGAAATCACCGAGCCCCAGGGTGTGATGGAAACAACATGATCAATCTGAAATCACCAAGCCCCAGGGTGTGATGGAAACAACATGATCAATCTGAAATCACCGAGCCCCAGGGTGTGATGGAAACAACATGATCAATCTGAAATCACCGAGCCCCAGGGTGTGATGGAAACAACATGATCAATCTGAAATCACCAAGCCCCAGGGTGTGATGGAAACAACATGATCAATCTGAAATCACCGAGCCCCAGGGTGTGATGGAAACAACATGATCAATCTGAAATCACCGAGCCCCAGGGTGTGATGGAAACAACATGATCAATCTGAAATCACCGAGCCCCAGGGTGTGATGGAAACAACATGATCAATCTGAAATCACCAAGCCCCAGGGTGTGATGGAAACAATGCTACAACATTGATAATTTGCATGAAAAAGAAAATCTAAACTGTCTCTTTTTTTCTTAATTCACAATCCAGTTCCCGAGTTGTACGGTATTTGCAAAGTGGCATCAAATCGCCATATCTGGTACTTCAGTCTGAATTTTGCACCTACTATATAATTAACAGCAAAGACTTCATGAGCAGTCCATTCTTCAGAATGCCATATCATTGCAAGGATAAAATAGTTCATGTAAATTAAGAAACTCCTGAGGGCAGTACAAGCTGTCTGAAACTGAGCCCATTTCAAAACCTTCAACTGTTCTGATATCGGCATATCATATGCTTGGCATAAGCCAAGATGAACAGTTAGCAGAAGTGTTACCAGACAGGCCCAGCCGGCAGTTACAGGGTTAACGGTTGATAAGGCAACGCAGCGCACAGAGGAAATGCACACAGTGTGCAGTAGAAGGTGAACTTTGCTGGCTGAGTCATGCAAGTCTGGGGGGATTGAACAGAGCGTGACAAGCAGTGATCTGCAGAGAGGCTACAGCTGTCAGGCTGGAATTCTTTTAAGATATGATTATTTGTTGTCTATAAAGCATGAAGGCACTAGCTCTGGAGGAACAGAACATTTCCAAAAGAACTTACAAAGCTTGAATATATAAACACTTATAAGAGACGTGGAGAGGGCTGGTGTAGCCACTTCAACAAGCCTGTATATACTGTATGCAAAATATATATAGCTACAGTGCTGTACATTGCATACGTCTACACCGTCCACGTCTACACCGTTCAGGTCTGCACCATCCAGGTCTACACCGTCCACGTCTACACCGTCCAGGTCTGCACCGTCCACGTCTACACCGTCCACGTCTACATCGTCCACGTCTACACCGTCCACGTCTGCACCGTCCACGTCTGCACCGTCCACGTCTGCACCGTCCACGTCTACATCGTCCACGTCTACACCGTCCAGGTCTGCACCGTCCTCGTCTACACCGTCCACGTCTGCACCGTCCACGTCTGCACCGTCCACGTCTACACCGTCCACGTCTACACCGTCCACGTCTGCACCGTCCAGGTCTACACCGTCCACATCTACACCGTCCAGGTCTGCACCGTCCACGTCTGCACCGTCCACGTCTACACCGTCCACGTCTACACCGTCCACGTCTGCACCGTCCTCGTCTACACCGTCCACGTCTACACCGTCCACGTCTGCACCGACCACATCTACACCGTCCAGGTCTGCACCGTCCACGTCTACACCGTCCAGGTCTACACCGTCCAGGTCTGCACCGACCACATCTACACCGTCCAGGTCTACACCGTCCAGGTCTGCACCGTCCACGTCTACACCGTCCAGGTCTACACCGTCCAGGTCTGCACTGTCCACGTCTACACCGTCCAGGTCTACACCGTCCAGGTCTGCACTGTCCACGTCTACACTGTCCACGACTACACCGTCCAGGTCTGCACCGTCCACGTTTGCACTGACCATGTGTAAGAACGTTATTCAAGTGCCTGGGTGTGCAGTTTTTGTAACCACAGTTTCTCGTCTCCAGTTTGAACATTTAGGGCATGTTCCAGTCCGTGTGAGGGCATCAGCATCAGTAATTGAGAGACAAACACAATTCCGTGGCTCATCGTACCATTGATATAAAACAGTCACAGGCTGAAAATATATTGCCAATAATAGCTTTTTTTTTTGTTACTGACAATGTTTAGATTATGGAAGTAGGATTTTACACATTTCTGCATAGTTACCGGTAACTTTGTTCTGCATGCCCAATACTGCGCAAACAATGACATATTACCAACAAACAAACCGGCTGCAAAAACACTGCTACAGCTGTCAATACAAAATCACACACCTAATCTGATCCATACGAAACCCAATCCACACACAATTAGCAGTGAACAAAAACTTTTCTGTAAATAACAAGAAACCATGTACCAAAGTAACCAACTTATCTGTAATTCAATTTACTGTCTATAACTTGCCACAACGATGAAAAAACATGAAGCCAAGTGCAAGTGAAAGCAAATGGTAATTACAATGTCATGCTCACTGATTAAAATCCCTACTGATGTCATACAAAGCAATGGCACAGTATTTAATACTCCTGTTCTCCTTGGAATTGCAGTATAATTGGAATAAGAAGCATGGCTCCAATAAGAGGCAATAAAAAAAGATCAGCTATATGGAGGATACAACCCAGCTGAAACTAGGAGAGGGCCCCCCGAGCAAAGACTTGAATGGTTTTCTTTGAGTTTATCACTTACATAACTAGTTATATAATGCAGACTGGCTTTAATAACAGCGTCTCCGTTATTATCTTTATTTATGAATTCAATTAATGACATGGCTTAAAAGGGAAGGAGCCTGAGTATTTAGGCCATTTAAACAGCATACAAACTTAACCATTATCAAGCCAATCTAAAGCAAAATAACAAAGGATTAAAAAAAAAGATCGATAAGAAAAAGATCGATAAGTTTTTAAGGCATCGTTATCTCCCCTTTAATGTGGCTTGATGAAGAAACACATAACCCTGCCAGCTGAGGGTATGGGTGGAAAAGCGCAGCTGTCGGTAGAGGCTCGCTTACCATCCTTTTCATCTCCTTGGAGACCTGGTTGGTGCCGAGATGGTTGTAGAAGGGCCGGTCCGAGCACCAGTGGGAAGTGTTGTGTCCAATGGAGTTGGTGCGCTGCCTGTTCATCTTGGCTATCGTTGCTTTCTCTTCTTTCTGCATCACAAAGGTGGGACATTTCTGAGTCACGTACAGGTGCCACTTGTATATCGCTACAATTATTACTAATCTAAATGAAACCATTGCCAACATGACTTTGTTACCAGCTTGGCACAAACATGGATTTGCATGAAGATTGGCAAGTCTGAACACATGACTGACATCCCCAGCTGTGAACTTTCAGAATGTAAGAGTAAAGAAGAGTGTACATATACATATAAATAATTTACCCCAACCCTAATGCACAGCCAAGCCCTGGTAACAAATGATGATCTTCACATTCAAGGTGCATGACCTAAGTGTTAAACTGACAGGATAAAGTGCTGTGAATACTGCCATGCTAGAGTACCTGTGGAAACTCTGGATATGAAACACCAACTACCGGAAAGAACCCAGGTTAAATAAAGTACATCTGGTTCCAAGTTTTGATATAAAACAGGACTCATTTGGTGAAAGGGTTTTATTTAAACAGGGTAGTCCTGCATCCGCTTACTTAATATGAGTTCAGACAAAGTGCTTCTCCATTATTGTTTCAAGACGTACACAATAGGAGCTTCTAAAACACTGACGTCCTCCACTTGAAGCATTGTGGAATATCTGTCTCTCAGTTTTACACATTCCCATTACAGTTTCAAATCAGCCTTCACTGAGAACAGGCAGATCAGTAGCAGAGCCTGCAGTGTTAACTTAACTAATCACCATGTTGTCATAACAAACCCGGACAATACTTGAGACAGTTTCAAATGGAAGCACAACATGGTCTTTGATTTGGCAGAACTATCAAAGTGACATTTTAAAATGTAATAGCTATTTGAGATTATAAAGCTGTATGTTACACAAACATGTTAATTCTTGAAGCAGTTTACAAAGGATGCATCATTTTAACTCATCATGCAGTATGCCTGGAACGCATTTTTATTAACAAATGTTTTGAAACCCTGCCCTTTACTTTATGATGTACAATTGTTCTGAATTTCACAGATAACTTGCAATACTAGCTGTCTTTAAACTCACATTATGCTATACTATACTATGCTATGGTAGTTTATCCGATCCTATGCTATTTTTGTCTATCCTATACTAAGCTATGCAATGCTATGCTATCCTATGCTATGCTATATTGCAGTTATTGCTTAAGGAGCAATGTACAGTAACGGAGTGTGTGTGCAGCACAGCATCCTGTGACAGGATTACAAATCACTACAGCACTACAGGTAGAGAAGACTATGCACATTTCTACTGTATATTAAATATCGTGTAAGGACTGTTCTTCACCTATATGAACTAGCTTTATTCTGAGTGGGTGACTTTAAACATTGAACAAGGTTCTATCCAGATTAAATCAATAAATTAATTTGAATTAGAAAAAATAAGAAGAAACTAGGAGTGTAGCCAGTATCTAGGACAGGAATAGTCACCCGCTTCTCAGTGCAGCCCACAATGAGGTAGGTTTCTGTAGCTAGGACAGGAATAGTTACCCGCTTCTCAGTGCAGCCCACAATGAGGTAGGTTTCTATAGCTAGGACAGGAATAGTTACCCGCTTCTCAGTGCAGCCCACAATGAGGTAGGTTTCTATAGCTAGGACAGGAATAGTTACCCGCTTCTCAGTGCAGCCCACAATGAGGTAGGTTTCTATGTTGTTTTCCTTTAGGTAAGCATTCCGCTCGCCTCCGAAACCAGGCTCCACTTCATAATCCCCAGTCAGGTAGTTGAGGGTGGCTTTTGTTATGTGGATGCGGCTAAAAGTGACCAAAATGTTTTCCCAGGTTAAATCATTTTACACCACAACATATTTACATTGGTCTAATCAGCATCATCTAGCTGAGCTTAATTATTAGAACATTTAAAAAGTTAAAAATCACACACAAGAAATGACAGTTACAGATATAGTACAGGGTGATTAAAAAGTGAGTTTATCACATCAATGCACCATACCATTGACATGGTAAATGTACTCTCTGACCACCCTGTGCATCTTATCCTACATCACTCATGTTTAAGCGGTGGGTGTCACACTGAAGGTTAAAGCCTGGGATGGCTCAACATGCAATTGAGTAAGCCTGGTTTCTGTGTTGTAATCAGCAGTATTGCATTTGCCATGAAGAACCCACGACTCACCCAGCTTTGCCCCCAGCTTCCATCTGGTTGGCCAGGGTGACATCGTTGGACCAGACATCAAACTGCCACTTGCGCAGGCCCAGCACCCCGCAGTGCACGCGGCCGCTGTGAATGCCAACCCGCATGTTCACATTCACGCCCGTCACCTCCCGCACCAGCCTGGCAGGAACCACAGGATTGTTACAATGACATTCACAGCATTTCCAGTGATTTCACTACTGACTGGCAAAGACAGACTCGATGGTGTGACTGTCACAGACTTGACTTGTGAGCTGCACTGCACTGCACTGTGTTAACGGTTCACTCTGTTCTGTGTGAGCTGCACTGCACTGTGTTAACGGTTCACTCTGTTCTGTGTGAGCTGCACTGCACTGTGTTAACGGTTCACTCTGCTCTGTGTGAGCTGCACTGCACTGTGCTGTGTTAACGGTTCACTCTGCTCTGTGTGAGCTGCACTGTGCTGTGTTAATGGTTCACTCTGCTCTGTGTGAGCTGCACTGCACTGTGCTGTGTTAACGGTTCACTCTGCTCTGTGTGAGCTGCACTGCACTGTGTTAACGGTTCACTCTGCTCTGTGTGAGCTGCACTGCACTGTGTTAACGGTTCACTCTGCTCTGTGTGAGCTGCACTGCACTGTGTTAATGGTTCACTCTGCTCTGTGTGAGCTGCACTGTGCTGTGTTAACGGTTCACTCTGCTCTGTGTGAGCTGCACTGCACTGTGTTAACGGTTCACTCTGCTCTGTGTGAGCTGCACTGCACTGTGTTAACGGTTCACTCTGCTCTGTGTGAGCTGCACTGTGCTGTGTTAACGGTTCACTCTGCTCTGTGTGAGCTGCACTGTGCTGTGTTACTCACGAGATAGCCTCGATCATGTCCACTCCCATCTCCACACAGCAGTGCGCATGGTCAGCCCGGGCCTCTGGCAGTCCAGACACACAGTAATAACAGTCGCCCAGGATTTTGATACGTAAACAGTGGTTCTCCTAAAGAGAGGGGGACAAAAATACAGAAATATGCAACCCTAACTCTGTGGCTCAGATAGCTTTCCTTTTAAGGATTTGAAAGATGGCAAATTCAAATGAAAAACATGGATATAATCCCCAAATAAAACAGTGGCAACAGAGCAGAGTACTGTCTGCCAAGGGTAGAGTCCCAGAGGAGGAACCCCTGTCTGACCTCACAGGGGATATAAAACATTTCTGGAGTCTGGTCTTATTGCAGCTGGTGCAGCCGCCTTTCGGAGGTCCTGATTATGGGGCTTCTGCTGATGCAAGGAAAGGAACCCGCTTCTAGTGTGGGACAAGCATGGGGTTTGAATATTCAAGCTTCACAATGGTATCTGAATATTTGTTTGTTTGCTGAGCCTAACCAAAGTCGTGAAATGCAACTCTGTATCCAAAAAGTATCCAAAAGCATTCCGGTGTGTATATTCACGATACAGTAAGTGGTCAAAGACACATCTTCATAAAGATTAATTGCGTTGTGAAGATAATATTGAGTTTGCAGTACAGTACAGTAGAAGGGACTTGAATCAGCTTAACCAGCTACTCAGTCAGCATTAGGTCTCTTGAACCAGATGAAAACCAGCAAAGTGCTAGATATGAATGATGGGATGTTAAAATGCTGAAATCATTCCTGTACACTTTACTAAGAGTCATATCAAAGTTTTGTAAAAACAGCAGCTATTTCTACACTACTGTCACTGCATGGGTCAGAGCTCAGCACAAAGCAATGCTGTTTCTACACTACTGTCACTGCATGGGTCAGAGCTCAGCACAAAGCAATGCTATTTCTACACCACTGTCACTGCATGGGTCAGAGCTCAGTCAAAGCAATGCTGTTTCTACACTACTGTCACTGCATGGGTCAGAGCTCAGCACAAAGCAATGCTATTTCTACACTACTGTCACTGCATGGGTCAGAGCTCAGCACAAAGCAATGCTATTTCTACACCACTGTCACTGCATGGGTCAGAGCTCAGCACAAAGCAATGCTATTTCTACACTACTGTCACTGCATGGGTCAGAGCTCAGTCAAAGCAATGCTATTTCTACACCACTGTCACTGCATGGGTCAGAGCTCAGCACAAAGCAATGCTATTTCTACACCACTGTCACTGCATGGGTCAGAGCTCAGTCAAAGCAATGCTGTTTCTACACTACTGTCACTGCATGGGTCAGAGCTCAGCACAAAGCAATGCTATTTCTACACTACTGTCACTGCATGGGTCAGAGCTCAGTCAAAGCAATGCTGTTTCTACACTACTGTCACTGCATGGGTCAGAGCTCAGTCAAAGCAATGCTGTTTCTACACTACTGTCACTGCATGGGTCAGAGCTCAGTCAAAGCAATGCTATTTCTACACCACTGTCACTGCATGGGTCAGGTACTGCGCTGGAGCTGCCTGGCATTGAGAAATAGCAAACTGAGAGGGGATTTGAGTTTTTAAAGTTGGAATCAATGGCTATAACTTTAGACAAAGAGCTTAGCAGTGTGGAGCACTGTGGAAATATCCACAAAATATAGACAGAGCAGTGCACAGCAGAGGATTTCAGTGTGAAGTAACACTGAAGCAGCTGGCTGGACTCGAGGGTGCCTGACCAGCTGGGATCACTGAAGCAGCGGGCTGGACTCGAGGGTGCCTGACCATCTGGGGTCGCTGAAGCACGATGAGCAGAACTCTCTCCAGCGGGCTGGACTCGAGGGTGCCTGACCAGCTGGGATCGCTGAAGCAGCTGGCTGGACTCGAGGGTGCCTGACCAGCTGGGGTCGCTGAAGCAGCGAGCTGGACTCGAGGGTGCCGGACCAGCTGGGATCGCTGAAGCAGCTGGCTGGACTTGAGGGTGCCTGACCAGCTGGGGTCGCTGAAGCAGCTGGCTGGACTCGAGGGTGCCTGACCAGCTGGGGTCGCTGAAGCAGCTGGCTGGACTTGAGGGTGCCTGACCAGCTGGGGTCGCTGAAGCAGCTGGCTGGACTTGAGGCTGCCTGACCAGCTTGGGCCGCTGAAGCAGCTGGCTGGACTCGAGGGTGCCTGACCAGCTGGAGTCATTTGAAATAGAAGTCAATTGTGCGCTGTTCCTTTACCTTCCACGAGGCAAGACAACTGCAATGTTGACACGCCAAATTGCTTTGCCACAGCAGCCTGAGAATCCACAGAAGACTCCAGCAGCTCCTTCAACAGTTCAGACTTCTGAGCCAGAGGCAAATCAACTTGTTTCTGCTACTCAGCCATGATGACAGGTGAGGCAAAAACCACTGGTTGACACAATTATGCAAGTCACAGCGTAATCATGTACTCACTGTACTGCTCTGAAAAGCAAGCTCCGTTCATCATTGGAAAACACTGTATCCCAGTAACGAAGGGATGTCCCAATTAAACAATATAAACAGCATTGGGATTAACCGCCTCCCAGGGTTGTATCCCATTTAAGCAGCAATCCCGATTATCAGGATCCTGATGAGGCGGTGCCGACTGTAATGGTTTTTCTGATTGGTTAAAACCATTCCAAATATCAAAATTTAAATGTGTGTTAAAGGAAATCTAACATCCCCTAATGGGTTTTACTTGGAGAGTAAGACCAGATGCATTTCACCCCCCCCCCCACTGACACACACACACACTCAGACACTGAAATACACACACAGACACACACAGACACTGACATACACACACAGACACACACAGACACTGACATACACACACAGACACTGACATACACACACACACAGACACACACAGACACTGAAATACACACACAGACACACACAGACACTGACATACACACGCAGACACACACAGACACTGACATACACACACAGACACTGACATACACACACAGACACACACAGACACTGACATACACACACAGACACTGACATACACACGCAGACACACACAGACACTCACTGACATACACACACACACACAGACACACACAAACACTGACATACACACACACACAGACACTGACAGACACACACAGACACACAGACACACTGACATACACACACAGACACACACAGACACTGACATACACACGCAGACACACACAGACACTCACTGACATACACACACAAACACACACACACACACACAGACACTGACATACACACACATACACACACACACACAGACACTGACAGACACACATAGGCACACACAGACACAGACACACACTGACATACACACAGACACACACTGACATACACACACAGACAATGACATACACACACACTGACATACACACAGACACACACATTGACATACACACACAGACACACACACACACACACTGACACACACAGACACACACACAGACATACACACACACACTGACACACACACGCTGACACACACAGACACACACACACTGACACACACAGACACACACACACTGACACACACACCCCTTCACAATGAAGCTGTGCACTGCAGACACTCACCGCTGCCAGCTTGTCGAACCTTGCAAACAGCTCGTTGAGAGTCATGACCAGCTCCTGCGCTGTGCATTGTGAAGCCAGGCTGGTGAAACCTTCGATGTCAGCAAAGAGGATGCTGGAAATAAAGACATTATTCAATCAAACCACTTTTCAACATACAATTGTATTTTATCATGAAGCATTGATTTGCACAGCAATGACTGTGAAGAAAGAAAGGTTTTTATTTGAATATAGACACTCCAATGTATGGATGCACAATCTACACACCACACATATGAAAGCAACCTACTGAATGAATGTAAATGTATTCACCAGGTGTTGGAAGGCTTTGTCTAAAAATTCACAAAGCCCCTTTCATTTGAGTCCATTATGCACGGTGTGGATACAGAGCCACCTGGAACTATCCGCTCTGCTGCTCATACATTGGGCAGCAAAAAGTATTGTTTTCCCTGACTGCAGATCTCAACCACCATTTACAAAAAGCTTAGTGATGCCGATATTTGTATTATAAAAGAATTAACCAATAAAACAGGCAAGTGACGTACGAGTAAAGAGGTCATTATCATCAGAAGTGTTTTTTATATATATATTCTCAAGAGTCTTATGGTGTTCGGAACAAAAGTAGGTGAATTGTTATGCAGTAATAAATACAACTGAGCTATCATGATGCAACAACAAACAGTCAAAATACACTTCACAGGACTCTCAGAAACAGACATTTTGACAGCCTTCCCTTTTGAATGTTCTTCTGGATTTCCGAGCCCATTGCTTCATTTGAGGCAGCCATTACTGCTTCTCGGTTTGCCTTTAGTTGAGCTCAGTATTTGACAGGTTAGGGTTATGGAGAGTAAGATCCAATAATCCCTATAGCAACAGTGCTGTAGAATAGGCCAGCCCTGCTTTGAGCTGCCCAGTATAACTGAAGGCTCCTAATCACTGTTTGTTTCTCAGTGCTGTACACTACATTACTGTTGAATTTTCACCCTTCAAAAAAATAGGAGGTCATTAAAGACCTGAGGAAATGCTTTGAAAATATGGCCCATTGTCTCTAAAAATGTACTTTTATCCCAATCAAGTCAAAATGAATTAAGAAAAATGAAATATTACATTGTAAAGGAACGCTCCAGATTGCAGAACGCTCTCTTTGAATGTCTGTTTTTATCCATGGTGTTAGTGGCTCTGAAGGGTCTCTTCCCTACGAGGCTGAGATCAAGCAATGCTGCAGCCTGGTGGTGCCGTTCCCAGGAGGTCTCTAACAAGCATCACCATCACAATACAATGTGCACACCGCTGTGCTCATGCTCCGAGTACGGGCCAGTGAGTCTACAGTGTGCCACACAAGACTGCAAGCAACACTGTCCAATCTCACAAACTGCTTTGCTGAGCTCAATTACCTTTTCCTCCCCCTCCCTCCCACCTAGCACTGCTTCATCTGACCGAGCTAGGTAAGATAAAACAGTGCTGTGTTGTCTTGTGGGCAGCAGTGTGGAGTAGTGGTCAGGGCTCTGCACTCTTGCAGCAGTGTGGAGTAGTGGTCAGGGCTCTGCACTCTGGCAGCAGTGTGGAGTAGTGGTCAGGGCTCTGCACTCTGGCAGCAGTGTGGAGTAGTGGTCAGGGCTCTGCACTCTGGCAGCAGTGTGGAGTAGTGGTCAGGGCTCTGGCAGCAGTGTGGAGTAGTGGTCAGGGCTCTGGACTCTGGCAGCAGTGTGGAGTAGTGGTCAGGGCTCTGCACTCTGGCAGCAGTGTGGAGTAGTGGTCAGGGCTCTGGCAGCAGTGTGGAGTAGTGGTCAGGGCTCTGGACTCTGGCAGCAGTGTGGAGTAGTGGTCAGGGCTCTGGACTCTGGCAGTAGTGTGGAGTAGTGGTCAGGGCTCTGGACTCTGGCAGTAGTGTGGAGTAGTGGTCAGGGCTCTGGACTCTGGCAGTAGTGTGGAGTAGTGTATATAAAAATAATGTGTAAAAAAATAAAAAATAAATAAATGTAATTGTATGTAAAAATAATGTGATATCTTGTAACATTTGTAAGTCGCCCTAGATAAGGGCATCTGCTAATAAAGAAGAAGAAAAAGAAGAATCTTTTTAAAATATTCATTCAATTGCAAGACCACCGTGACCTTGTTAAAGCTATGAGATTTAAGATAATGGAATTGGGGTAGTCTGTATTTTCACCTGAAAAGAAACATCTTCAAATCTTCAGTAAGAAACAATGGATCTATGTTATTGGGACACTGTGCCAAAGACAGCTCAAGAGTCTACAGCAAGACGATGTCCAATGCCGTGCCCTTGTTCATCAGTACAAGAATCCTGGCTCTTTTAAAGCATACTGTACACAAAGTGCTCTCCTTTCTAACCTGAACAAAACAGCACAACTACTCTTTACATTATAGGTACACGTCCATCACTGGGACAGCACAAGGGTACACTGCTAATACATGTCCTATGTCTCCAATAACAAAAACATTCCTTTCACAGAAACAAAGAGACAAAGACACAAACTTGAAGAAACTCCAGACTTTCTTTTTTCCATTTCATATATTTCATTGTGAAAGTTTGCATACACTGTGATTCGGAGAGTTATTTCTTCCCTCTTGCCAGCCTTAATTTGAAAGCAGAGTGTATTATTCCCAGGGATTTGTTTTTAATGCTCACTATGTTTAGAAATTAGAGAGGGAACGGTGCCCAAGCTCCAGCACAAATGTCTATATAAGGGATAACCCACGAGCAGCACCAGATTAGCAAGAGGATATTTACACAAGGACTCTGAGCAGTTTATTTTAAAATGTTGAGTTTAGCTTTGAATATGGTTAGCACTACTCCTGGATTGCCCTATGAAATTAAAGACACATTATGAAACAAAAGC
This sequence comes from Acipenser ruthenus, assembly GCF_902713425.1. Classification (NCBI taxonomy): domain Eukaryota; kingdom Metazoa; phylum Chordata; class Actinopteri; order Acipenseriformes; family Acipenseridae; genus Acipenser; species Acipenser ruthenus. Next base: position 52,644,234 of record NC_081198.1, read on the forward strand.
CAGAATTCGAACTTATTGTACAGTATACTCCGCTGGTGTACACCTGGATTTGAGGCCATTATTTAAACATGTTATCTAAAATAATAATGTCCTTCGCAGTGTTGCACAATGCAGTGTCAGTGTACGGCATGTACACACGTTCTCCTCAAACATGTGCATTGGGTTCAGCTCGGTTGTAATGTGTGGGCAGCTTGGTTTCCAAAGCCAGCAACACGACATTAGTGGTGTGCGGAGAGCACATCACCATCAGCATCTCCAATCAGCACTCAATTAGGTCATCCAATATTAGTGCTTATTGGTAAAGTACTTCAAGAAAAGTGCTATTCAGGGCCTGCGAAACCAGCCGCGGGGGGTTAAAGTTATGGAGGACCCAATCTTATCACCTTGGCAACAACAGCAAAATAACTATGGTAACAGCCACGCAAGAGCTAGCAGATAAGTCAACATGCCCCTGTGCGAGAGAGCAGGAGTTTCCACACCTTCTGAATCTGTATCAGAGCCTTGGAAGGATGAGTTTTCAACCAGGACAATCCGCTACGAGGTACAACAGCTCTGAAAATGAAGCACATTATTGCATCCGAAGCTTCCACGTTGTTTGCTGACCTTTTGAAGATTTGTGTGCAGTACAGTCCTTATAACTCAACTGAGGCACATGCTCAGCTGCGTACGACTCAACACTCACATGCCAGTGTTTGCATGAACAGCAACAATGTAATGAAGCATGGCGTGAGACACAGACAGCACACACATTCCCCATCTAGCTGCTGTGCTTCAAGCCTACTGTCATGAGGCCAGTAAAAGCAAGCCAGCTAGCCGATAACATCTTAACAGATGACTTCATCTAAACCATTTGAGCTTTGTCTGGGGAGTGCAAATGGGCTGTGGGGCGGCTCTGGAGGGATAAGGAGAACAATGTGACTGTTTTCAGCACTGCAAGCTACAAAACAGCCTATTCACAAAGAAGTTACTGTCTGGTTTCTTCAAAGTATTACAACTTTCATCATGCTTTAAAACACTTTGAAAGGTAACAGTCTGAACCGCAGTAATAAACTAAAGTAGTGGAGATCACTCCGTTTTGCAATCATGTCACTGTGCTCTGCACCTGGTGGCAATGGGAGGAAGACAGTGCAGTACTGTACAGTATACACGCATGCACGCACGCATGCACGCACGCACGCACGCACGCACACACACAACACCAATAAAGCTTCAAGAGATACACAGATTCTTTAACCAATATTTGCTTAAAGTCAAAACTATTCATTCCATTCCTCCATATCTTCGACCTGCTCGTTATTCGTCGATATGATGCATTTCAGACCTGCAGGCTCTCCAGACTCAGGTTACCGTTCATATTGGCTTCTCTTTTGATGAAGCAAAAAAGAGACTCCAGATAAAAAGCACCTCGTTCAGGCCTTCTCAAAATAGCATACATAACACCAGTCATGTTGTCTAAAGGTGTAGGACTGCTATGGGCTGATCTTAAGTCTCTCTCAAGTTATAATGTACAGTGGCTGCAAATCCATTCCTGGCAACAGACAGATGAATGCACAAACATAGGCTTTTATCTACAAACAATAAGCTAAAGACAGTCATTAACAATAAAGCTATAGCTTTAGGGTAAAGACTCTGCATCACTCCAGTTACCTCTTCAATATTCCCTCTCTTCTGAAGCTGCTTCAGATGCACACACAGCCCTCTCTCTCTCTGAACACTGCAGGCCTCTGCAGGCTGACTGGAAATAGCTCTCTATCAATTATACATCACAGCGCTTTTTCAGTTTAGAGCATGGTGTCAAGCAAGCCCCCTCTGAAGCCCACAGTGAGAGACTTTCTGAAGCCACAGTCCTGGCAATGGAGATCTTTGCATTTCCAACAGGAAGGTTCAGCCTGGTGCCATTAACTCTATTTATCTATTGATGAATGCATTTCTTTATATGTGATCAGTTACTACTCCTATTCACAGAGAAGCCTGTACAGTGGAACACATAGAGCAAGCCTGCTGTCAGCATGCAAAAAACCAGACGAGCATTCTGATTATTAGGGGGGCCTCTAGTAAAGCTGCAAGGTGGAGCCTACAGTTCATTCCAGTCCCATTTCTCAGTTCTACACAGTCTGAGCTCACTCTCTTCTTGCAGTCCATGTGCACATTTTTGAAACAATATGTTCAGGGAGCACATAGTTTCCCACGCTGTTGCTACATTATTTACCAAGCCCTGAGTGACAAGTCTGTGCACGCTGCCCCTTGCAGCTCCTCTGAGTGACAAGTCTGTGCACGCTGCCCCTTGCAGCTCCTCTGAGTGACAAGTCTGTGCACGCTGCCCCTTGCAGCCCCTCTGAGTGACAAGTCTGTGCACGCTGCCCCTTGCAGCCCCTCTGAGTGACAAGTCTGTGCACGCTGCCCCTTGCAGCTCCTATTGAGAGATCTTATATAACATCATAACTATACCAGCCCCGCACAGGATTCACCCTAGACAGTGTGCATCCTACATTAGCTGAGCAGGTTTGTGTGAGGAGGTGGGTAGGGGGTGAAATGAGAAAAGGGGGAATTCAGATCACCTCCATAGAACTGGCAAACAAGCACTCAAAACATCACAATGTTACATATTACATGTACATATAGAAACCAAACCAGGTGTGAAACAAAGAGTAGAATAGGAGAATGCGGTGCTTGTTCTCTCATCTGTGTAACAGACTGACAGTGCTTGCTCCTGGCAGTCTGACTGCTTAAGAAACAGCAAAATCAGGGAGAACAAATTTGGGAAGGGCAGACTTGGGCCGATCTAAGCTGCAGTTTCTAATCTTTAACTCTGGACGAATCTACAGTAGGAGTCAATTGGACTATCTAATGAAAAGCTCTTTATACCTGAACAGTCTCCTGCACTACTATCGTGCCTCTGTGTGTGTCTCAGTGTGTGTGTGTGTGCCTCTGAATGGTATCCTGCACTACTATCATGCCTCTGTGTGTGTGTGTGTGTGTGTGTGTGTGTGTGTGTGTCTCAGTGTGTGTGTGCCTCTGAACAGGATCCTGCACTACTATCATGCCTCTGTGTGTGTCTGTGTGTGTGTGCGTGTGTCTCAGTGTGTCTGTGTGCGCTTCTGAACAGTATCCTGCACTACTATCATGCCTCTGTGTGTGTATGTGTGTGTGTGTGTGTGTGTGTGTCTGAACAGTATCCTGCACTACTATGGGTGGATCATGAGAACTAGAGTGTTGGATTTTTCCTGCTACTGCCGCCATTTTCACACATACATGAATACTTCCTACCATTTGAATCTGCGTAACATTACCCACAGAATCTGAGTAACATTACCCACTGAATCTGAGTAACATTACCCACTGAATCTGTGTAACATTACCCACTGAATCTGTGTAACATTACCCACTGAATCTGTGTAACATTACCCACTGAATCTGAGTAATATTACCCACAGAATCTGTGTAACATTACCCACTGAATCTGCGTAACATTACCCACTGAATCTGAGTAACATTACCCACTGAATCTGAGTAACATTACCCACTGAATCTGTGTAACATTACCCACTGAATCTGTGTAACATTACCCACTGAATCTGAGTAATATTACCCACAGAATCTGAGTAATATTACCCACAGAATCTGAGTAACATTACCCACTGAATCTGTGTAACATTACCCACTGAATCTGAGTAACATTACCCACTGAATCTGAGTAATATTACCCACTGAATCTGCGTAACATTACCCACTGAATCTGAGTAATATTACCCACAGAATCTGAGTAATATTACCCACAGAATCTGAGTAACATTACCCACAGAATCTGCGTAACATTACCCACTGAATCTGAGTAACATTACCCACTGAATCTGCGTAACATTACCCACTGAATCTGTGTAACATTACCCATTGAATCTGAGTAACATTACCCACTGAATCTGAGTAATATTAACCACAGAATCTGAGTAACATTACCCACTGAATCTGAGTAATATTAACCACAGAATCTGAGTAACATTACCCACTGAATCTGAGTAACATTACCCAGTGAATCTGAGTAACATTACCCATTGAATCTGTTTATTACCCCATGATAGGTGTTCTTAATCATCGCTCATGGACATTTTGCCTGAAGATGCACTATCCTTGCACTATTGCTCTTTTGTCATTGTTGATATAACTTGCTGCATCCTTCTTCATACTGTATTTTAGTGGCATTATTTGCACTTACTGTAAACTATACTGTATTGTATATTAAGCTTGCACTGTAACCTTGTATTGCCCTGAACACCTGTAAGTCGCCTTGATAAAAGCATCTGAAAATAAATATTACACAAATTCAGAGGGTAGATACAAAAGCCTTCCTGTCCGGAGGTTAGCGGATTGAAATCACAGCATGTTATGTGATGGCTTTTAAAATGATTTCTTGGACTGTTATGTAATCACAATGGCATCGGCAAAGCACGGCAGTTATGTAACCAGGACTCCACTAATCCAATCTCATCCAGCCATGTAGTGCTCTTTATAACAGGGATCTTCCTTCCCTGTCTTTCCCTGCTTCAGTACAAACACACTGTTTATACAAATTCTACTGAAGACATCGCAGCCCCATACAGAACAGCACCTCGAACCATGCAATACTAGGCTGAGGGAGAGGCTGGGCATTTAAATACAATATATAGTGTGTGTGTGTGTGTCTATAATATATATATATATATATATATATATCAAGCCAAGTTCAATGTTTTTTCTGCTTTCGTTTTTGCACACACACACACACACACACACACACAGACACACACACACTGACACACACACACTGACGCACACACACTGACACACACACACACTGACGCACACACACACACTGATGCACACGCACACACACACTGACGCACACACACACACACACACACACACACAGACACACATACACTGACACACACTGACACACACACCGACACACGCACACACACACTGATGCACGCATACACACACACTGACACCCACACACACACACACACTGACACACACACACACACATACTGACGCACACACACACACACTGACACACACACACTGACACACACGGCTAAATGGTTTGAATCCCATAAGTGTAAATTACAGAGTAAACGTGGGATATGAAAAAAAAAACTGAACACTGGGAACAGCAAGCTATGAACAGACCCTCTCTCCACTGTATCTAACAAATGCAGCTGAATTTCACAATGTCAGGGTGATACAGTTTGGCAAAGTGTATTACTTAAATACATTTATTTTGCTGGAAGCCTTGGTATATCTCGGTTCAAATAAAAAGCAGTGTACAAAGTAAAACTGTGAAAAGCAACATGATCATGCCACTTGCACTCCTCACACTGTACTGTGTATTAACCACTGAACCACTAAATAAACACACACAGTCAGAGATCTCTTTGAAGTGTTACACTATCTATACTGCTTACCTCACGTTGTCATGCTTCTGGATGTAAATCTTATGAAACATCATATCCTCCTGCTTGGCATTGATATCAGCTTTCATCTCCATGGCAACGTGGCGGGGCAGAACAGAGAGCAGGAGGCGCTCCTGTGGAGTCAAGCAGATGCACAAATTACAGCCCCTCCCCTTGGCAAGCTCTTTAATTACAGTCCCTCCCCTTGGAAAGCTTTTTAATTACAGCCCCTCCCCTTGGAAAGCTTTTTAATTACAGCCCCTCCCCTTGGCAAGCACTTTAATTACAGCCCCTCCCCTTGGAAAGCTCTTTAATTGAGCCATGTAGACAGGTCTTGCTAGGACTAGCTGCCCCTCACCTGTTGCTGGTTCTCTCTCTGCGAGTGCAGTCTTGCTTGGACTGGGACTCCTCACCTGTTGCTGGTTCTCTCTCTGCGAGTGCAGTCTTGCTTGGACTGGGACTCCTCACCTGTTGCTGGTTCTCTCTCTGCGAGTGCAGTCTTGCTTGGACTGGGACTCCTCACCTGTTGCTGGCTCTCTCTCTGCGAGTGCAGTCTTGCTTGGACTGGGACTCCTCACCTGTTGCTGGTTCTCTCTCTGCGAGTGCAGTCTTGCTTGGACTGGGACTCCTCACCTGTTGCTGGTTCTCTCTCTGCGAGTGCAGTCTTGCTTGGACTGGGACTCCTCACCTGTTGCTGGCTCTCTCTCTGCGAGTGCAGTCTTGCTTGGACTGGGACTCCTCACCTGTTGCTGGTTCTCTCTCTGCGAGTGCAGTCTTGCTTGGATGCACTCCCTGGTCTCCTGGAAGGCTTGCCGCTGGGACCCCTCTGCTGGATAGTGGGTGCACACTCCCACGATGTTCGTGCAGGAGAAGATCAGCACGTTGGAGACCAGCTGGAAGCCAATGGGAGACACTGGGGTCAGAACACAGCATACAGGACAGGCAATTATTTATACAAACCTTTACTATTACAAATATTATCATTATATATTAATGTACAGCCCCTTACACCATTACTAGACCTATATAGTTTTGGTTTATTTGTAATACAATTTAAATGATATACACAATGGAATGCCTAGCTGTGATTCAGTTGTTATAGTATCTGGTAGAAATGGATCACTCTGTATTGAAGGTGGATTTTGTCAGGCTACAGTATCTGCAGTTCCATGTGGACAGCATCATGTTTTCAGCACCTCAATCTGATGGGCTGCTCATGGAGCAGGTCAACACTGTCAGGGCTGCTTCTTCCACTGTTGTTCTTCTTGGTTTTTATGAAGAGCAGCTCATCTTGTCATGAAAATGTTATTCACAGCACTGGAGACAAACAGACAGCTGATCTTTCCACAGCAGTCTCAGGTTCATTTAGAATAGAAAGCAAAGAAAGAACGAAACAACGATGAGTTTTCAAGACACCATGTCTTGCTTTTGAGAGTGAATATTACATAGGTTTCTCCAAAACTGCAAGGAGATGATGCAGACAAATACAGACACATTCAGTGCTAAAAAGAAATCATGAGCAGAGTTCTAATAAATGAGCTGGAGGAATTGTGATGGGACAGCGCTACAGCATCGTACCTGTCACCCAGTGGTACACTAACCATCCCATGATGGGACAACGCTACAGCATTGTACCTGTCTCCCAGTGGTACACTAACCATCCCATGATGGGACAACGCTACAGCATCGTACCTGTCACCCAGTGGTACACTAACCATCCCATGATGGGACAACGCTACAGCATTGTACCTGTCTCCCAGTGGTACACTAACCATCCCATGATGGGACAGCACTACAGCATCGTACCTGTCACCCAGTGGTACACTAACTATCCCATGATGGGACAACGCTACAGCATTGTACCTGTCTCCCAGTGGTACACTAACCATCCCATGATGGGACAGCACTACAGCATCGTACCTGTCACCCAGTGGTACACTAACCATCCCATGATGGGACAACGCTACAACATCGTACCTGTCTCCCAGTGGTACAATAACACGACAGAAACAGAACAGAAACAGAACAGGAAGACCACAGTGCAAGAACAGAAAGCACGATAGAGCAACAGAAGGTATGACAGTACAACAGAAAGCATGACAGTGCAAGAACAGGAAGACGACAGTGCAAAAACAGAAAGCACAACAGTGTAACAGAAAACATGACAGTGCAACAGAAAGCATGGCAGTGCAAGAACAGAAACACGACAGTGCAAGAACAGAAAACATGACAGTGCAAGAAAAGAAACACGACAGTGCAAGAACAGAAACACGACAATGCAAGAACAGAAAGCATGGCAGTGCAAGAACAGAAACACGACAGTGCAAGAACAGAAAACATGACAGTGCAAGAAAAGAAACACGACAGTGCAAGAACAGAAACACGACTGTGCAAGAACAGAAAACATGACAGTGCAAGAACAGAAACACGACAGTGCAAGAACAGAAAACATGACAGTGCAAGAACAGAAAACATGACAGTGCAAGAACAGAAACACGACAGTGCAAGAACAGAAAACATGACAGTGCAAGAACAGAAACACGACAGTGCAAGAACAGAAAACACGACTGTGCAAGAACAGAAAACATGACAGTGCAAGAACAGAAACACGACAGTGCAAGAACAGAAACACGACAGTGCAAGAACAGAAAACATGACAGTGCAAGAACAGAAACACGACAGTGCAAGAACAGAAAACATGACAGTGCAAGAACAGAAACACGACAGTGCAAGAACAGGAAGATGACAGTGCAACAGAAAGCATGACAGTGCAAAAACAGAAAGCACGACAGTGCAACAGAAAGCATGACAGTGCAAGAACAGGAAGATGACAGTGCAAGAACAGAAACACGACAGTGCAAGAACAGAAAACATGACAGTGCAAGAAAAGAAACACGACAGTGCAAGAACAGAAACACGACTGTGCAAGAACAGAAACACGACAGTGCAAGAACAGACTGTTAAAAACATTCATGCTGAATGCCAGCCTGTTCTGCTGTGTTACGACAAGTCACTGTAACTTACATGGCAGTGCATCACTGTCTGCCACTCCAGTGCTACCAGGCAGCTCTTCCTTTTTCTGAGGTACAAATCAAGATCATATTGACATTTAGATGATCTTGATTTGTACCTCAGGACAATTTGTATTATCTTGAGATAATCTGTATTATTATTATTTGTTTATTTAGCAGACGCCTTTATCCAAGGCGACTTACAGAGACTAGGGTGTGTGAACTATGCATCAGCTGCAGAGTCACTTACAATTACGTCTCACCTGAAAGACGGAGCACAAGGAGGTTAAGTGACTTGCTCAGGGTCACACAATGAGTCAGTGGTTGAGGTGGGATTTGAACCAGGGACCTCCTGGTTACAAGCCCTTTTCTTTAACCACTGGACCACACAGCCTTATTATCTTAGGACAAAGAGAAATCACGGTCCACATGAAACACTGCTGCCCATATGTTTCAGGCCTCAGTCCATAGCAGAAGGCTACTCGCTTTAGGATCCACAGCCTAGTTCAGGCTCATTTCCTTAACAAGAACACCTTAAAGGGACGGCATGCTTCAATAGATAAAGCCAAGATCACCAGGCAGGTCTTGCAGGTGTGTGTATTTCAACAAGGTTTAATCAAAGTGCTTTTCCTGTACACACTCCCTACAGTACAAAGTACGGGGAGACTGAACACAATGATGACAGAAGCTGGGTGTCCTACCAGACTGTGCAAGGCTTTGAAATACATGAAGATGAATGCTAGGGTAGTTTGTGAATATATTAACCCTTTTTATTAATACTATTTGTAGTTGAAGATGTACTTGCAATAGTCTTATTGTTTTGTACCACACATGACTTGCTGTATTATAATAAAACCCTTCTGGTTTCTGTCATGTTTTCTACACAAGGGGGTGCATTACATAGATCATGTGTGTGTGTTACCAAAGACGATTTCAAGATAAGCGTTACTCTTTGTACACAATCTGAACAATACCTGTTAAAAAAGCAAGCTGAATTTGTCTTTGTCAATGTTTGCAAATAATGAAGAGGTGACACTCTTGAGTTTTACAATGATCCAAACCAGCTGTAACCAAGGTGCTGGAGAGCATCCCCTGGATATGTACACTTCCAGCTGCAATATTATTCCTGCAGGTTAATGATTGCCAGCGCTTTCATAGGAAGAGGGGGTGAGGTACAGTACTGAAGCACTTCTTAAATATGTACAGGCTGCAGAAACTGGTTTCATTGACTGCCTTTTAACAGGACTTTCCTTTTTACATTTGAACAAACTTTTGTTGTTTTTTGTGTTATTTGTATCTTGACTTTGACAACAGCAATTCTTATCCTTACTCCCCCCCCCCCCCCCCCCCCCCTTAGAGAGGACTTTGACAACACTGTTGAAATACACACACAAGACCAGTGACCTGCCTGGTGATCTTGGCTTTATCTACTGAAGCATGCCGTCGCCTCAAGGTGTAGAATTTATTTGCTAAACAATGAAATACAAATACACTCATATTAAGCCTAAAGCCTGGAAGTTATGTTCTGGTAAACATGTTCTAGTTTTATAGCAGGCACTCTATGCAGACATACAGTGTATGGCATGTGTGCTGTGTTTGATACAGGGGGGTTGATAGAATTAATAGATTACTGTAGATCTTAACGTAAGTACAGACACCAGCATCAAGACAACATAATGGCAAGATACTGTGCTAGCGAGAGTACTGCATCCAAACTCCAAATGCAGCTTTCCGCCCCTTTGCGCGGGGGCCAGAGGCAGGAGACACATCTCCCAGCATGAAAGTGCTTTTGATCTGTGTGACTCCTGGCCAGTGCAGGAGGCTTAGCCTGTCTGAAACGGGCTGTTCTGGGTCATGCGTCAGCATGATTGGACACAGCAGCTACCGTGGGTGTCCTTTGATCCAGATTAGAAAAAGAAGAAAGCACACAAACACAAAAAACTAACAACCTCACCAGTATGGCATAACCATACAAAACGTCTGGAGTGAGCAATATAAATAAATGCTTACGAAGAAGGAGTCTCAAATGTCAAACTGTACCTTTGAAGAACGGACCACGAAGCCCAGTAATATACAGAACATGGAACTCTGTACAGAGATGCTGAGCTCTGCTCAACTACAACACATTCTCATTTCATCTCCAATGCCACCCACTTACAGCCTTTTACAAACTACGTCACAGCTTAGAGGTGCTGAGACACACTGTGATGTTAAGAGCTAGCATGCCAAACTCATTTCAAAACTTATATACGGTCAGTGTTCCAACACGGTAGCAAACATTTCTACCCTCAGACCCAGATGCGGTCCTTCTCTCCCAAGGATCATGCTACATAAAAATGAACAGTGAAAAGGTCACGTCTTTTTATTAAATTACACACAGGGTGGTGTCTCCAAACAGCCTCGCTCCTAGTAGAAAAACTACCATATGCTGCATTTAATTTGAAGGTTTTGGGGAAGGTCACATTCTGTCTGCAGTGTCTAGATTTGTTTTTTTGGCAGTGCGTGACTTAGACAAGAAATCCGGAGTTCACATCCATCGAACACTGATGATTCCTGGAAAGTTAGGAATGGTAACGCCTCTTAAACACAACACCACCACGTGGAATGTTCTTGAATAAGTAGCACTTTTAAATCACTGTACACGGCAAGAAAGCCTGGTTTACACAGAGACTGTCCAATGTAATAACACTGTGGTATGAAAAGCTTAGAAGCAGGTAGGCATTTGTTTGGCAGGGTTAAGTCTTATTAACTCTGTAAGAAGAGATTTGGATTTGGATGTTCAAACCATTTCTGTACAGCGGGTACTGTAGTAACCAAAGCATGTGATCTAAAGAAACCAAACAGCAATATTAATAACATTAGCAGGATGTTCCTACTGTTTGATGAACTTGCTGGTTTCCTTCAGTACATTTGCAGTTGTCACACAATGACAAATACAATAATAATACAGTCAGCCCAAAATATTTCATTTTACTGTAATTAAAACAATGAAAAGGCTACATTATTTTTAAAAGCTGACATGTTAATCAATACTTGTGTACATTTTACACACAAATCTCAAAGAAAACCCTTTAATAAAATGTGATATTGTATCCTGTTGTATATCCTACACCAGTGGTACTCAACTGGCCCTCAAGAGCTAATCCAGTCCAGGTTTTTACTCCAAGCAGGTTCTAATGTAGTTAATTGAAGCTGTTAAGGAGCAATCAAGTGATTTAGGACCTGGCTGGAATAAAGACCAGGACTGGAGTGGATCTCAAGGGCCTGTTGAGTACCACTGCCCTGCACTGTAGACTCCACATCTTTCATGGAGCAATGTTAATCAGAGGCGACTGCAGGGTATTTGGCTGATCTCAATCACTAAACAGCTGAAAGCGTGCCAGTTGTCAGCACAGCTTTGGAATGTACTGTACAGTAAGCCTGAGCACACCGTTTCTTCTTCTGGATCAACAATCTGTTAGCACTGCAGCAATACAGCAGCGTTATGGAACACAAACAATACTGGCCTTTCATTCACTTCCGAGGGAGTTCTTTCCTGGACCTGAATACAGGTCGGCAGTGTTGAAAGAGTTCACCAGAGAAGCATAAAAGCGACATCAGTTAAAAACGGGTGGAGGAATTTAGTTCTGCCACTCGCTGTCATCATGGGAGACACCATGGACTTGCACTTTCATTTCTTACCAAGCTTGACGTACGGCTCTGACCCTGGATACAGACAGGATAAAGCAATTACAGACTAACTGTCATGACAAATCAATGGACACTCAAGATCAACACCACCCGTTTGCTTTGCTGTTAAGTTGTACTGTACAGCACAAGAAATCCACTACAGATGTCCTCTTAGCCAATCAGAGTGCAGGATTTCACTCCAGTAATTGAACTCCTTAGTTTTACATCACAAGCGTCACCAGATACTTACAACATGGCTTTCTTACCCATTTACAAGGATACAGAACATCATTCCATTACCCTGAGGACATTGTGGTTTCAGAGAGAATTCAGTGAAGAGGGTGCGAGTCATGAAGAACCTGAACCCAAAGCATCAGAAGGGTAACTGGAGACTGAGGAAAAGGAAGAGGTGATTTCTCCATTGCAGTCCCTACAGTATATGGAAATGGCTGCAAAGCCATGTTGCTGGTTCTGATTCACTATTAGGAACCAGACAAACTTCAATGGGCCGAATAGCCTCCTATTGTTTTAACTTTTCTTATGCTCTAATGCATTAAACAAAATGTTTCCCTTATCCTTTCCTACAGTTGCACTTCATATCTATAAATCTGTTTTCCACAAACCCAGGACACACTGTACTAATCAAAGAGCACATTATGATCTTGCTTGGCAATAAACTCCAGCTTGTTCCCGTCAGCACCATTTACTACTATGAGGAACATCTCAAGGGGAAACATTTGTTGCTTTAGGCTCCTTTGTGTGGCATGTGATTCTGTTTGGCTCCTTTGTCCAGAAGAAGCCACTGTGTTCCACATGGCGGATATAATTTTGGTTTAGTGACTTGAGAAGTACAGGCAAGAGCCTATGAGAAATCAGATGGACTAGATTATGCAAGAACCACCAAGTCTGCACTGTACCAGTGACACCCATAACACAGCCATTGATATACTGTGCTGTGTATACACACTACATTAGGTACGGTGATATACTGTGCTGTCTATACACACTACATTAGGTACAGTGATACAGTATACTGTGCTGTGTATACACACTACATTAGGTACAGTGATGCAGTATACTGTGCTGTGTATACACACTGCATTGCCTTTTGCAATGTGATGAAGGATATTTCAATCAGCAGGCAATCCAAATCGACTCTACTGTACCGTATATGAATCCTGTTGGAATCGCCTGCCTGTTAAGATCTCAATGACAGTACAGTGGAAAAACCCCAGTGTTACTTACTGTCAGAGATGTCAGTCTTATTAATGAATTATGCAGCATATGAACTGCACAGCATGTGCTCACAATGGCACTGCCAGTGACGAAAAGGGAAAACTACACAGCTTGTGCCAGACAGCATTAACATATGCAGCTCTTGTATACTACATCCTGTGGCAAATGTTTGCAGAGTTGAAAACTGTAATGTAAGCAAACAAGGCCTTTGTGCTCTTAAAGGGATAACAGTAACTCGAATTACAGTACAACAAGCAGCAGTATTAAAAGAATGTAGAGCTCACAAAATACACTTTAGTGTAGCCATTTATTTACCTGCGTGTTTAAAAAAAAACATTATTTGAAATGCAGAGAATGAAACAAGAAAAATAATTGTGTAAAATCTAAACAAATTCTGCCCAAATCCAATTGAAATGTCAAAACTTGGATCCAGATACGAAAGTTGTTGTGCTGATGTTGAGCTCCTCTTCACAGCAGAGCAGGCCTGTAGTGTATTTGTATTCTCAATGCAGTTTGGCTGCACCGCCTCTCACACTCACGGGAACTCTTGGTGATGAGGGGGGATCCACCGCCTCTCACACTCACGGGAACTCTTGGTGATGAGGGGGGATCCACCGCCTCTCACACTCACGGGAACTCTTGGTGATGAGGGGGGATCCACCGCCTCTCACACTCACGGGAACTCTTGGTGATGAGGGGGGATCCACCGCCTCTCACACTCACGGGAACTCTTAGTGATGAGGGGGGATCCACCGCCTCTCACACTCACGGGAACTCTTAGTGATGAGGGGGGATCCACCGCCTCTCACACTCACGGGAACTCTTAGTGATGAGGGGGGATCCACCGCCTCTCACACTCACGGGAACTCTTAGTGATGAGGGGGGATCCACCGCCTCTCACACTCACGGGAACTCTTAGTGATGAGGGGGGATCCACCGCCTCTCACACTCACGGGAACTCTTGGTGATGAGGGGGGATCCACCGCCTCTCACACTCACGGGAACTCTTGGTGATGAGGGGGGATCCACCGCCTCTCACACTCACGGGAACTCTTGGTGATGAGGGGGGATCCACCGCCTCTCACACTCACGGGAACTCTTGGTGATGAGGGGGGATCCACCGCCTCTCACACTCACGGGAACTCTTAGTGATGAGGGGGGATCCACCGCCTCTCACACTCACGGGAACTCTTAGTGATGAGGGGGGATCCACCGCCTCTCACACTCACGGGAACTCTTAGTGATGAGGGGGGATCCACCGCCTCTCACACTCACGGGAACTCTTAGTGATGAGGGGGGATCCACCGCCTCTCACACTCACGGGAACTCTTAGTGATGAGGGGGGATCCACCGTCTCTCACACTCACGGGAACTCTTGGTGATGAGGGGGGATCCACCGCCTCTCACACTCACGGGAACTCTTAGTGATGAGGGGGGATCCACCGCCTCTCACACTCACGGGAACTCTTGGTGATGAGGGGGGATCCACCGCCTCTCACACTCACGGGAACTCTTGGTGATGAGGGGGGATCCACCGCCTCTCACACTCACGGGAACTCTTAGTGATGAGGGGGGATCCACCGCCTCTCACACTCACGGGAACTCTTGGTGATGAGGGGGGATCCACCGCCTCTCACACTCACGGGAACTCTTGGTGATGAGGGGGGATCCACCGCCTCTCACACTCACGGGAACTCTTGGTGATGAGGGGGGATCCACCGCCTCTCACACTCACGGGAACTCTTGGTGATGAGGGGGGATCCACCGCCTCTCACACTCACGGGAACTCTTGGTGATGAGGGGGGATCCACCGCCTCTCACACTCACGGGAACTCTTGGTGATGAGGGGGGATTGCCACGGCTCTAGAAGCATGTTTGCACAGCCAAAGGCAGTGATGCCCAATGAAAGAAAAGTAGATTCATGTGATGCAGGCTTGGTTTCAAATACTATGTGACTGTGATCGGCTTTCAGGCAAACACAAGAAAATCTGCTTTCCCTGTCCAGAGGATAAGGCAGCTTTATTATATATCAGAACAGGGTCACTTGTGGATCTTATATGGGAAATGTTCAACAACTGTGCACTCAAATAAACCCTTTACTGTAGTACTGTGAATCAGCCAAGCGTTACAAAGAATAGACTTCAGCACAACAGATCCATGAATCATGTTCAAATCTGTCAGCTTTATACAGGCAGCACGATTCACTGTTACTTCAGCGATTGTTTTAATCAATATTTAGTCTGGTTTGAAAAAGCTTTGCAATCGCCAAGTTTAAAATTTGAAGTGTTTTTAAAAACAACCAAAGTGATTATTTGTCAATTTTCTGGAGGGATTTGATCTCTGCACAAGAAAGTAAGTTTACAAGCATACATGAGAACCAAACTCATTCACTGTGAGGATTCTCTCCACTCCGACTACTTTCCCAACCTGCTGCATAATCTGGACTTAAATAAGGACAAGGATTTCAAGTCAGGAAAGGGGCTTTGATTTTTAAAAGGCAACTTTTACACACATCTGCAACACTACTGAATGACTTTGTGCTGAGCTTACAGTACTGTCATTTCTGCTTGTACCAGTGATAACAAATATTGGTTATAATATTCAAATAATTGTCCCATCATTCACTCTGTAAATCAATCGTACAATAAAAATGTCTCCAGAGCTCCTTGATTATAACGAATGTCCTAGATAAGATACCATTCCACCGTGTACTGAAATATCTACAGTGAACAGCGTTTCTGGAACTGGGAGTCCCAGCTTTTCCACTGTGTAACCACTTCAGAGCTCCACAGGAGGACTGTACGGATACAGGGTTATGGTTTGGAAATGGTCAGCTCAGATAAAACACTGATTCACTGTACCACAATTTGTTAAACTCTGTATACGCTGGTTCAGATTCAATCTCAGTCACCAGCAGAAGCTCACAGCTCGTGTTGCTCCTCCACTGCGACTCAATGTTTGTGCACATGCAGAACACATGTGATTAAGTGGCATCAACCTCCATACTGTGTGTGTGTGTGTGTGTGAGCGCTCTGTGTGTGTGTGTGTGAGCGCTCTGTGTGTGTGTGTGTGTGTGAGCGCTCTGTGTGTGTGTGTGTGAGCGCTCTGTGTGTGTGTGTGTGTGTGAGCGCTCTGTGTGTGTGTGTGTGAGCGCTCTGTGTGTGTGTGTGTGTGTGTGAGCGCTCTGTGTGTGTGTGTGAGCGCTCTGTGTGTGTGTGTGTGTGTGAGCGCTCTGTGTGTGTGTGTGAGCGCTCTGTGTGTGTGTGTGTGTGTGAGCGCTCTGTGTGTGTGTGTGTGTGTGAG